>NC_069499.1:238515532-238720532 GCF_027579735.1 Bombina bombina | reverse complement strand
AATGAGCAAGTGTAGCTCTCACTAAAGTATTTGTACATCTTTCCTCTGTTGCTGAGTTTCGCCCGTGTTATATTATTATTATGAGAGTGTTGCTCGGTATATTAGGATATAATATCTAAAGACTGTAGCCAGAAATAATGCAGGCAAGTCTCATTGAGTCTACACTCTCCACTACTGCACATTTATGTAGTGACTTCTCCGCAAAATGTGCATGATCTGTTATATAGTGATAGGAATTTACTATGAATCAAAAGCAAAGACTGTTACATGTGTATTTTCTAGTAGCATAGGGAGTGGGATATGTATTTAATACTAACCTTCAATTTAAAATATATGCACACAGGACATTATCCTTTAATAAGTGTATATCATGCCTTATCACATTTCCAGTGTACAATGTCTCTATATAGGAACAGTGTATTGTGATCCCCCCCCCCTTCCCTTTTAATCTAATAACAATGCATTTTAGCTGCTGGTGTGTATTACATTTTTTTTTTCTCTTTTACCCTTTATATTGACATTTAAAATATCTTATTTTGCCTGTTGTAACCCAGCTTATGCTGAATATGTATGTACTGGTTATAGAAAAGTTAGGTAAACAAGAACTTAAAGAACCATTACATTGATTAAAAGTGCATAACCAAAAAATGCATAGTAAAAAGATAAAGCACTTGGGGCCTGGTGGTCAAAGATTCTTCTGCTTTGAGAGAAATTATAGTGCAGACTTCAGAGAGTTGAGAGATGCCTCCCATAAAGCTCTTTCCTTAGATGAAATGATCTAAAATAAGGTTTTTCAAAGTGTTAGGTGGTGGGCCTCCCCACTGACATATATAATATAGGGCCAGATTACGAGTTGAGCGCAAATGTTTGCACGCAAGTGATAAGTGGTTTATCGCAGGGGGTTGCACCTCATTGGGCTTACCACTCGTATAAGGAGTTAAAAGTAAACGTGACCACTTGAGTACAATCGTGATTTCCGCAACTTGAGAGCTCAGGTTAACTGTTTTGCAAAACTAAACAATTGCACAAAACACATCAAAAATACATTACAAAGTTATGTGAAGATCATTGGAATGTGAAATATTCATATTTTCATGTTGGCTTAGTGCATTTGAGAATATGCGATCAGGTTTGCACAAGAGTGGTGTGTTAGGTTTTTTTCCACTTTTTTTTTTTTTTTTCTCCATTGACTTCTATGGGGGAATACGTGAATGCGCTCATCGGGTAAGCACTTTAACGAAAACAGTTTACTTTCAACTATAGGAGTGCAACCCGACGAGCTCAAGCTGGAGCGTTTATTAGCGCTCCACTTATAATCTGGCCCGTAATAGATGTTACTTAATTATTACAATTTTATTTAAGCAGTAAAAATAATTTTTAGTTTTAATTTGGGGAATTTACATCTTAAGCAGGGTTTCACACACACAGCTCTTGAGCTGATTCTGCTCAACCAAAAGAATGTTTCGCTCAAATTTCAATTTGTACTTTGTTATTTCTGTGTTAAACGCAAGTTACTAATCAAGACAACAAAATCCAATGCAGTCTTTGTCTTTTTCCACTATGAAATGGCAAGTGTCATTGGGGCATATCTATTAAGTTCCGTACGGAGCTTGAAGCCCCGTGTTTCTGGCGAGCCTTCAGGTTCGCCAGAAACACCACGTACGATCAGGTTGATTGAAACCCCCCTGCTGGCGGCAAATCTGCAGGGGGTGGCTTTGCACCAGCAGCTCACAAGAGCTGCTGGTGCAATGCTGAATACGGAGAGCGTATTGCTCTCCGCATTCAGCGAGGCCTGTCGGATCAGGTCCGACAGACCTTTGTTAAATAGGCCCCATTGTCTCTTCTTGCTGCTTGTGGTTTCCATAGGATAGTGCAAAGTGTTACTGCTTCCATGCCTCCCCCGGGGAGATCCGCCTCACAGTTGGAAAACCACTGAAATGATCCTCCAGAACTTCCAAGATCTCCCACAAGATTTTAGAGAGGCAAATTTTGCTATACTTCTCTAAGGGGCATTTGCTGCATTTCTGTATGTGAAGGGGAGACAAGCCCAGTACAGTATAGCTCTGCATAATAGCTCTGCATAACATTTGTGTTTTGCTACATTTACATTTTTTGCTTTAGATTTTAATATTACTGTACACTTCAGATTCGGAATTCAATTGTTGTTTTCGTTAGATCTAGCATACACGGAGCGGTATTAACAATTATTTGGAGGGGGAGCTAACCTATCATTAGCCCCCCTCCTTATCAAAAAATTGTACAAAATGTTATGTAATTTGATAGATTTGATAGATATTTGTTAGATCAGGTATGATCAGCTATTTGTTTTGTTAGATCTAGCATAATTACAGAGATATAAGGTATTAAATAAGGGGGGGGCTGCCTCCCCATTTAAAATTTCAGTAAAAAAATCATTAAGGCTAACAGATATTTGTTAGATCAGGTTTGATCAAGTATTTATAACGTTAGAGCTAACAAACTTAAAGGGACATAAAACCCCAAAAATGTATTTCATGATTTAGATAGAACATAACATTTTAAACAACTTTCTAATTTACTTCTATTATCAATTTTTTTTTCCGTTTTCTTGTTATCCTTTGTTAAAAAGCAGACATGTAAGTTAAAGAGTGTGCATGTGTCTTCAGCACTATATAGCAGCAGTTTTGCAACAATCTTATACATTAGCAGGAGCACTAGATGGCAGCACTATCGCGTCATGTAGTGCTTCAGGCATGTGCACGCTACCTACCCTAATTTTTGGGTTTAATGTCCCTTTAAGCTGGTATTAACAATGATTTGGAGGGGGCTAACCTGCCATCGGGCCCCCCTTATTAAAAAATTGGACAAAATTTTATGTAAGCTGATATTTGTTAGATCAGGTATGATCAGCTATTTGTTTTGTTAGATCTAGTATAATTACAGAGATATAAGGTATTAAATTAGGGGGGCTGGCCCCCCAAATCAAAGTTTCAGTCAAAAACGCATTCAGGCTAATAGATGTTTGTTAGCTCCAAACCCCCCCCCCCCCTTTACAAAAATTGGATGAAAATTGTATTTTATTTGATAGATATTTGTTAGATCAGGTATGAGCCGTCAGTTGATTTGTTAGATCTAACATAATTACAGAGATATTATATACTAAATTAGGGGGCTGATAGATATTTGTTAGATTCAGTTTAGTTTAAGTGTTTAAAGTGTTAGAATCTAACTTGCAAAAGGTGGTATTAATAATCATCTCATGGGAGCTTTGCCGCTCGATAATAAGCCAATAACCAGTCATTACAAGTGGCTGGTTATTGCTACCGCGAGCACCCACTAGCAATTATCACTTATAAAATTAACAAGAGATTAGATCTCTGGTTAATTTTATAAATGTACCCCAAATGCCCCCAAAATACAGTGTAGTGTATTATATTAAAAAATAAATATAACATCTTTATTTTTTAAAAAAATAACTGCACTAGGCAGTATTTTGGGGATAAAGTTGGTGGGAGTGGGGTGTTAGAAAAAAAACAGCACTGAAAAGTGCCTTTACATTGTGGTCTATGGGAACTGTGTGTTGCCAGTAAATGTATATGTATATACTTTTATACATATATATATTTGTGTTATGTGTATATATACATATTAACACATAAATATGTAAGCATATACATATATATTTATATTTGCGGCAATCACTGCACTACTTAAGGCTGTGACACACTGCAAGCAGAGCGACGCGCAGCGTGTAGATGCAGCTGTGTGCGCTCAGTGTGTCCTGCCTTTTCATCTCTGAGCACTCTGCTGCGTCAGGTCGCGTAGCTAAGCGCTCAGAGATGAAATATTTGAACTTCAGAAGCGATGCGACGCGGAGCAAAGCAGCTGCTTTGCCTCGCGTCGCATCGCTTGCAGTGTGTCACAGCCTTTACCCCCTTCGCTGCGCTTAGGCTCTGAACATTAGTGTGCGCTAGTATTACACAGTGGAGTGCAAATCCCCAAGGCAGAACATAGAGTGATCTGAGATGTCATCGCAGAAAATGCAGCATGTCTGCAGAAAGAACAGGAACTGTTAGCGCTTTAACTTTTCAGTGCTGCTCCACATTAGGCTGTTTTTTTTAAACAAAGCTGTTCTCTGGCTGCATTGTATAAGTTTTCCTTAACACAGTGCATCCAGAGCAAAGTGCTGTTTGTAGACAACAGTCAAATATGGGTAGGGTGACAATATTGCTGCTTTAAAAAAGGACACACATGAAAAATACATATGTCAGGGTTCTTATAATGGAACTTATTTAAAACATTTCTTTAAACAGCCCTGACGTGTATTTTCATGTGTCCCTTTTTTAAGCGGCAATATGGTCACCCTACTGATGGAGCACTTGCTACAAAAATGGTTAGAAACACTGCTCTATCTGAATTAGGGCTGCAACTAACGATTATTTTCATAATCGATTAATTATTTAATAAAAAATAAATGTTTTCCTTTATTTAAAATAAAATCCACATACTGAGTGTTATAAATGTAAACTTTCGACTAAAACTTTACATTAAAACATCTGTTGGTCCAATTTTTTTAAGCAGCAGAACAAAATTTTATAATTAAGCAAAACAAAACCACAAACTGTTTTAAAAGAGGAAGAACTCTTAATAGGTAGACTACCACTGTTTCTAACATTCCTTTATTCACTCTTTCAGAAATTTTGCATTGAATTGCAAAAATGTCATCATCACAACATGCTCCTGGCTGAGGCTGGCTCTCTTTTTGAAAGCTATTTTGCCTGCAGCATAGAAGAGGTGCTCAGATGGTGCCTGAGATGCATAAGTAGGGTTTTGCCAATTTCACCAAGCTGTGCTATTTATCTTTGTTAGTTCTCCACCAATGCAAGTGGCCTCTCAACAAAGTAAGCCTGGACTTCATTTTAACAAAAATATCTTGACTATCTATATGCAGTGGTAAATAACCATCTATAAGGTTAGGGGGAAAAATATCTAGTCCACTCTTAAAATAACAGATATATATACTTATAGAGGTTGAATTTGGTACATAGTCCAATTAATTAAAAATAGAAAGAAAAAGGCAAAAGGGATAAAGACTTTATATCAGTAACAGGACACAGCCTTACACATTTATCTATAGAGTACATATAATCAGCAATAGCAAGCTATCCTCTAAAAATTGTGCAAACAGGTAATAGTGACATCAATTCATATAACAAATGCCATCAATCTAGGTCTAGGTGTAAATAACAAGCTTGGCACTATATCATGCAAAGCATAGTCCCAAATCACCTGATTTTATATAAACAATCCAAATTATGACTCCTATTTTATTTCTGGGTTGTACATAAGACAGGAGTAGTTGTAAACTTAAAAAGAAACTTAAAGTGTCCTAAAAAAAAGTAAATGTCTGGAGACGTCCTTTAGGCTAAGGGCTTAACCATAAAACACAATACCAAGTGCAGGAGCTCATTGGAATAAAGCAGTTGGTGCTGTGCACAGACCAACTAATTGCAAACCAACTAATCGATTATGAGATTCGTTGACAACTATTTTCATAATCGATTATTATCGATTATGCTGATTAGTTGTTGCAGCTCTAATCTGAATCATGGGTTTCATATCCCTTTAAAGTGAAAAACTTGAAATTTTACATTCACTTTAAGTTTTATTACATTTAAGCTTTGCACTTTCTATTTTGTATTTTAATACATTTAGATATAGATCCATCATCCGTTTCACAAATTCTGATTATGCTTTGTGTTCTTGTTAATTTTAACAAATTGGGATCATACTTTGTATATTCTTGTATGTCTTTTACAAATTACATTGCACTTTGTAAAATAAAACTGACAGCTTTAGAATGTGTAAATGACAGGAGAGTTCTCTGGGCTGAACAGAGGAGTTATTAAGGGTATGTCAGAAGCTTTTTCAGAATTCTCATGAAATTCTGTAAGCATTTTATACAAACTGGTCACACTGAATTATCTTGCCAGCTGTATGCAGGTGAAGTTTACTAAAAAATTCACAAAACGCTAATTTAACTGACAGAAAAAGTATTTTATACAGTAAAAAACAAGTTAATTTCAGTTTAATTTGAATTTTCTAAAAAAAAAAATGAGACCATATATCAGTCAAAGGTGCTCTCCTGTTAACTCTACTCTTCCCTGTGAAAGTCTGTATCCCAAAGAGCCTCATTGCTTTCTATGGAAGACATCCCTCATCTATATGGGACTTCCAAGTTCCGCCTTTTTTTCTTATAGAATTCAGTGAGTTCAGCCCCTGTGATGACTTCACTATAACTTCTCTCCAATCTAGAGAAACTTTGATCATAGGGCCCATAGAAAGTAATAAAACTCTTTGGGAAACTGAAGCTGTCAGTTTTATTTTAAATAGAACAAATGCAAATGGCAATGTAATTTGAAAAATATTCATATAAATATACAAAGTATGACCCTAATTTGTTAAAATTACACAAACTGTCAAAGCATAATCATAATTTTGTAAAATCACAATCCTAAATACACTGCTGTATACAGAATCTATATGCTATAAAATACAAAATAGAAAGTGCAAAGTTTAAATGTAATACAAATTATATGGACAAAATCTGAAATCTAAAGTAATATAAAATACAAAGCACCGGGGGCGGAGCCGGCTAGCAAAGAGAATGGACGCATCTCTGTTGAGCTCCCACATATAATAATATATAGGAGCCAAAAAATAGCTATTACAGGTGCAAGTTACTAGACAAATGTAACTGGGACAGTGGCAGATCCAAGACGAGTAAGGTCTTTATGAATCTCGACCCTTTTGCCACCTTCCTAACATTAGATCGCATCCTGCTAGGTGAGCAGACCAAAGACGGTGAACAACGAGTACCAAAGATATATTGGACCTCCATACACCCCAAGAATGCTACAGGCCGGAAAATAATTCTGCACAAAAGGAGTGACATATGGGAGTAGAGCGGTGTCTGCTCAGGATCCACAACTGGCTAGCAAGTTAAAGGAACTTACGGCGCAAAAACCGCCATTGCTACAAGTGACGTCACTAGCTCTGTGGAAGACGGAGGCTTATCCAGCGCAATCAAGATGAAGCTCATTGCTTTACTTTTAGAAGAGTTATCTCTCCGTCTAGATGGGCACTACATGGCCTGCATCGAAGCGCTACATGACAGAGACTACTCAGCGTCAGAAGCTGCTTCTCCAACTACACAAGATCCCACCATTGAAGCCCTTGCTACTCGGAGTGACGGAGTGCGGTCCTGGGGCTATTCTCGGGAGGCGGACACTCTGAATCCCCAGCGCACACGATGGAGAGAGCCTGACCATAGCCTTTCTGATCCTACCTTAGCTTACAAAGAGGAAGTGGTAGTATTTTTTGAGATCTCACCTGCTACTAGCGGTACGGAACCGCTAATGAACACAGAGACAGCTCTGGTCCTTGGGGACACTCGGCAACCGGACGAACTACCTAGACTGGCTACACTACCCTGTGCCAACGATATCTTTGTCACGCAAATTGAAGGAGATTCTGGTCTGGGTTGGCCGGGGCCCTCTCCTGTCCTGCCGGTGCCTTCATGGATTTTGAAAGATACCGGTCCCCAGAACCACGCATCTGCAAAGCTACGGAACACAATCTGCAAGCTGTCTCTCGTTGCTAGTTCTATTAGAATGCATACCATGAGAATGGGAGTGGGATGACTCAGATTAGACTTTAGTTTGGCGATGGGCTAACGGTTAGTTGGATGCCCTGTGAAGCCTCACTATTCTATATATGTTTTCAGACTTTGGACTCTGCTTGCTTTAGACGTTTATATATATATGCCGCATTTGTGAATTATTAGTACTTTAAATGAAGGCTGGCGGCCTGATAACTAGGTTAAAATAATTTATTCTATAGCTTAGCGGTGTCCGGCTTTAGCTCTGTTTCATATGTTAAAACATGTTAGGCTACCACGCTATACCCACTATATCTGGCTGTACAGTTCATTTTATTTAGTCTTTGTCTCCTAGATCTACACAAATTTGTACTAGCCTGAAAACTTCCTACTATAGTCAAGTTTAAAACCACGCATTAGAAAGATAAAAACTTAACCGATTGCTGCATAATATAGTGGAGTAAGAGGTAACTCCCCAGGGATAAAGAAGCTTGATCTCTCATAGTATCACTGAATCTAAACTCTACTTACATATAAATAATTTTGGAAAACTATTGGAGTTTCCTACTGCTTCTTATGACAAGTAATGTTAGACATCATCTGGTTTACAAGTTATTACTTGGTTTTGGGTTGTATTGTAGCCTTATTACTAGTAACCAGCAAACTGGGGTTCCTATGCTAGGTAAGGTTTACTCTACAATATTAAAATTTGGAATGGGTTGCTTACAGACAGAGCAGTATAATGTAGTATTTCAGTAGTAGTTGTTTTCTAATAGCAACCACTCATGCTTTGCATACATAACATTAGATTTACAACCCTCCACAAGGGTCTCACAGGATTGACATAAGATTCCCAAGTGAGTGACTGAGACTACTGTGAGATGCCGGACTCTGATAACATCCAGATTGGAACTGTGTTGCATATTATTGTTCTTCGATGCATGTTATGTATTAGGTTACTATGTACAGATTGTTTACATGCACAGTTAATGTAGGGTTTTTCAGAGTGTGTTTTCTACATGTCTAGTATAGCTCTAGTATAGCTCTCGATTTATTCCTTCTCCTTAGTTAGTGTCCACAGCGTAACATCCCTGCGGTATCTAATACCTAATTTCACAGCATCTACAGTGGGCTTATTGTTCAAAGTCAGTTCAACTAGCTGAATTGTTACTTCATATATTATTGTAAACTGACCCTAAGGTACACTCAATCATTAAGGACGTCTACAATTACTGCAGTATTTCACGCCCTAACTTATAAGATTCTTATAACTCCCAGGTGCAGTGTATTCATCCTTTACATTTGGGCTGGCAACATGTTCTAGGTAAGCCTGTTTACTGTTATTATATAAGTCTTATAAGCTGATTTATATATTTCACTCAGGCTAGACATGAGGGGTTCATGGATATATATGGGTGAAATATTCTCCAATTTAACTTATTTATGGTTGTATTTTTTGCATAAATTTTTTTTAGGCTTGAGCCATTTATTCCTATATATTTCATGTATGCAGGGAAATTTCCCAATAATACTCCTACTGTCTATGCTTACTAGACTAGATTATTTGTAGTAGGTGAAAGCTCAAAGTATTTAAGATACCTATATTTCATATTAGCAGCTAGTAAGATGACTTTATTCATTCCTAATTTATCTCCTGCTCATATTACTAGTACATAATAGTTGTTTTGATTGAGCCTCTCTCCTCCCTTTCCCGCCGGTACTTATGCCTGTGGGTCATATCCCTTCTCCTTTTTCCCACATCGCCTATAGGTGGCACTCCCCTAGGAGAGGGGCTCATCCAGAGGTCCCCCAGGCCCCCCAGTCCCCAACTATTCTAACGTCCCCCCTCCACTTGATAATATATTATATACTTCCAGGCCCCCTCTATAGGATTACAAAAGATAGATGACACTCCCCTAGGAGAGGGGCTCATCCGGAGATTCTCTATATCCCGAACATTCTACAGCCCCCTTCTCCACATAATACTGCAGAGTGACTAGTAAGGCTCCTTACTTCCCATAATTGAGCTCTAGTTTTACCCTGGTCGTATATTCTACGCATTTTGTCATTATTTTCTCATTATATAAGCATAACACTACATTTAGATAATTACTTCGCTCTGATGAAGCCATGCCCATCCCAGTAGTCATGTAAATAACAGGTCCCCCCTGTGAAGCCCACCCTTATATCCATCCAATAAGTCTTTCCATACCTGCTCTTATGTCCTATTTGGCTCCGCCCCCCCCATTCCCCTCCCCACTCCCCTTTGAGCGGCTCTTGCCCGCTGCGTCCCCTTATCCCTCTCCCCGCTAATTTGGTCCATAAGTGGCCAAACACAAGCCAATCCATGTTTATCTTACTTTTACTAGTTTATATAACGCTATAAATGCTTCTCATGATAATGTGGAGAATATACGCTATCTTCCCCCTCCCTCTACCCCCCATAAAACCAACCCTTCCTTGCTTTTATATTTTCTAAATTAATATTTTATGGTGTATTTATCCATCACAAGGTGGGGTCACTTCTAGTTTACATATCATATAAAAAATAAAAACTGAGGTCTCAATTTGGATAGTCCAAACTCTTTACTAATACCTTTAATAAACGGGATTTATATGCCCCTTCTATTTAGATTTATTGCCTAGTACACATCCATGCTCCTTCATAACATTAACCAGCTATAGCTTCTCCATTCTTTTACCACCCACCTTAGAGTACTACTCTTTAAATCTTTGAATGTATACAATGTTGGCATAACTTGTGTTGTTTACCTGGCAAGATCATGGTATTAGTAATGTACTATTCTCCTTTGTTACTATTGTTGGACGTTTCATTATTGTTATATTTGTTTATGACTTCAATAAAAAACTATTTAAAAAAAAAAAAAAAAAAAAAAATTTGGTACAAAACCACTTGCCAGGGCTGTGGTGTCGGAAAAATAAAATATATTTCTTACAAACTGAAAAAAAAAAAAAAAAAAAAAATACAAAGCACCAAGTGTAAATGTATCAAAACTCTCATGTCATGCAGTACTATATTGCACTCGGCTTGTCTCTCCTCCACATCCAGAAATGCAGGGAATGCCTCTGAGAGAAGTATAATAAAATATGCCCTTTTAGAATCTTGGGAGGGTACTCGCAGTGCTGGGGGATCTTTCAATATCATCTCATCTCAGCCGAGAGCATTATATCTTCAGGCCCTTTGTCAGAATAAAAAGTGTACTATTCTTTTCAAATTCATACTAATTTCAAAGTTACTTACATTTTCCTACCCCCTGCATCATGTGAAAGCCATCAGCCTATCACAAAATATACGTATATATTGTACATCTGGAAGTGTGCATATAAAATATTGTGCACACTTTGATAATGGAACTGAGTTGGAAAGTTGTCTACAATTGTGTGTTATTATTATTATATTTATTTATAAAGCGACAACAGATTCCGCAGCGCTGTCCATGGGTACAAAGATAAATCATCTAAATCATTTGTTTATTTTTAACTTTAAGACGAAATGACATTACACTCCCAGTGGGTGAAGAGACGGAGAGAGAATAACATTTTCATTTACCTTTTTGTTCTTTCTAAAAATTGGTATAGCTGTGTATATAGAGTTAAGATAAAGGAGGGTTTTGTGTTAAAATAGAGAGATAGGCTAATAAGGTCTGCTCTTCCTTGAAGCTCAGCCCATTTAAATAGGCTGTGGTTTCAGTTAGTAGAGACAGCTATTTCATATACACAAATATGCCATTTGTAAACACATTAAGGTCAAACCAATTTTACAGTGCACTGTTCCTTTAAGTTTTAAATATCCTTTAATGGAGAGCTGACATCAGGACCTCCTCTGCTTTTTTCATATAATTTTTTCCCCCAAGTTTGTAACTTTGTGACATTTCAGTATGAGCTCTGATCCATGACTATTAAAGTTAAAAAAAGAAAAAAAAAAAAAACTGCCTTGAGTCCGACTTGAACCTGTAAAGTTCAGTACAGCAACAGAGTGCTCTATCCTTTGGGATTTTTGCAAACATGACAGTTTTACATTTTATGATTGTCACATAGAGAAGTTAAGTCTTGGTCCATCATAGGCACAGGTGAAATGTGTTTTAACAAATGAGCTCACTGAGCAAAGTATGTTTGACAGACATTTGGTTATGCGTAAATCATGATAATTTTTATTCTCCATTTAGCTTTACCAATTGTCAAACTTCACATCTCCTATTCAAAATGAAGAGGTAGTAATAGTAATGAAAAAATGCTCTAGGGCTTCCATCTAGCTGTCAGTATTGTTTGGTCTGGTCTGGACCACAAATTATGTATAAATCAAATGTGGAAACTGTGTATAGTAAGAAATTGGATTCGCTGATCAACAAGACTTCCAAATTTGAAACATAGGGCTCAGTTTAACAAGCAGCAATAGCTGCTTCAGAGCCCCATAGTTTGTCTCGTTCAGAGTGAGCCTGTAATACTAGTTAAAGGGACATGAAACCCAAAAATTTTCTTTCATGATTCAGATAGAGAATACAATTTTAAACAACTTTCTAATTTACTTCTAATATCTAATCTGTTTTATTCTCTTGGTATCATTTGTTGAAGGAGCAGTCATGCACCACTGGCTTCTAACTGAACACATGAGTGAGCCAATGACAATCAGTTTATATTTGCAGCCACCAATCAACAGCTAGAGCCTAGGTTCTCTGCTGCACATAATCTTGCCTAGATAAACATTTCAGCAAAGGATAACAAGAGAAAAAAGCAAATTAAATAATAGAAGTAAATTGGAAAGTTGTTTGAAATTGTATTCTCTACCTGAATCATGAAAGAAAATTTTTGGTTTTCATGGCCCTTTAAGTAGCAACGGTCATAAGAATGCTGCCACATAACCTCTCAGGATCGAGATGATTGACAGCCCTCTTACGTGTGATTGGCCACCGTTTGAGGCTGGGCGGACGAGGTTCAAGACAGAGAACCTTGTCCACCCGGCCTTTGATAAATGGAGCCCATAAATTCAAGCTCATCATAATACTGGAGTTCAGTGTAAAAGGTTATATAAGCATTATACTGAAATAGACTGCTGCTCAACAATAGATTTTGTTTGTCTTTTGTTTCTTCTGCTCATGCCTGATCAACGTAAAAAATGCGGCTTAAATCTTAATGACCTATTTTCCTGATCTGATTGCATTATTTTGCTTCTTTTTTTTTTCCCAGCAAACATTGGTACGCTGGTATTAAGGACTCTTTGTCTAACAATTTCACATTATAAGTACTGAACCAATTTACTCCAATTTATCATGATTGGTTGTGAGTCGGTCAGCAGTGAACAATAGTTGGTTTGCAGGGCCTGGGGACTTATCCCTTTCTTAAAGGGACAGTCAACACCAACATTGTTATTGTTTAAAAAGATAGCACCTTTATTACCCATTCCCCAGTTTTGCACAACAAACATTGTTATATTAATATACGTTAAAACATTTAAACCTCTAAAATTCTGCCTGTTTCTAAGCCACTACAGAGAGCCTCTTATCACATGCTTTTATATTAGCTTTTCAGTATAGGAGAATGGGAGTGAGCATAATGTTATCTATATGGCTCACATGAACTAGCAGAGTTAATCACAACACAGCACTAATTGGCTGAAATGCAAGTCAATAGATAATAAATAAATACCCGCTGTGATCAGGGGGCTGTCGGAAGAGGCTTAGATACAAGGTAGTCACAGAGGTAAAACATGTATTAATATAACCATGTTGGCTGTGCAAAACTAGGGAATGGGTAATAAAGGGATTATCTATCTTTATAAAAAATAAAAATTTGGAGTTGACTGACCCTTTTATCCCTTTAAGGACACAGCTTTCAGTTTGCTCAATTGTTTTATGACGGGAAAATTCTGTCATATGTCCTTAAGAGGTTAATGGGGGCTCTAGCTGTTTTCACAGTTAACCAATCAGATTCTAAATTATGCATGTAGGTAAATAGCATACACCTGCCATCAATGAAAGTGAGTCTGATTAAAACTAGATTAAAGTCAGCTGTTGCTGTAGGATTTGCATCCTACTGGCAAAGCCATAGTCCACAAAGTGTTGCCAAAGAAACTGTGATATCTAATTGTTAAAAATACCAATCAGGAGGGATATAAAAGAATATCAAAGGAATGGGATGTACCATGGAGCACTGTCAAAGCCATAGGATATGTTTCATAGCACTAGAGTTTTCTCTCATTCTTTTACTCCACCCACCTGTTTCTAAAATTAAGGTTTTCTATTCCACGGTTTAACTTTTTAACTGTTTCACTGTTTAAATGTTTTATGTAAACATTTCATAAATATGTTTCTTGCTCTATTCTTTACAATATTTAAAGATGATATGCTTCACACTTATAACAATATACAATGAGTTATTACTTCTGTTTGTAAGGTTGTGCTGCATATCCTGTTAGACGTTAGTCCTACTTATTGAATAGTTATGATGTTCTGTTTTTTTCTTATTTTGTTGTTGTTGTTTTTTACAAGAGACCCACTTTAAACGTTAAAAAGAACCTAAATATTTTGGTAATCATTTTACCCAACATTATCATAATTCAGCAAATGTTAAATTAAAGGAGTAAGCATCCTAATTAGCCCTCCTAAACCATCCCTTTCAAACTAATGCAAATGGCCAAAGATAAGGATGGTAAGTTCCTAGGAATATCAGGCATAATCTATGGTAGACAGATAACATTAGTTAATATATATGCCCCCAACACACACCATTTACTTTTTTTTTTTTTTTTAATCTTTTTAGCAAAATGCTAGACATATCTAAAGGCACAATATTTGTAGGAGGGGACTTCAACTTCCCTATTCAACCAGATTTAGATACTTCAAACCCATACCATAAAGCAGGGCCGCCATCAGGGGTAACTCCAGTCAGGGGCCCCATGTCCAAGGGGGGCACGAGATGTGACAGTGTCAAAATGCCATGTATTTGGTGTGCTAAGTACATTTTTAGTCTGCACTGCAGGGAACTACAAGTTCCAGAATGCTGTGCATTTAAAACCCTCAAATCGGAGGTGGAGGGTGGAGCTCCCACCCAGAGCTGCAGTGCACATAGGAAGTGAGTGTGGGAGGAAGAAGCAGCAGCTGCTATGTAATTTGATGCCTTCCCTGTTGAGCACTACAAGTCCGGAGCTGCTCCTCCCTCTTCTGCCTTCAGTGGTTCACTTTCAGTTACAGAAGACAGAGGATCAGGATTAGCTGACTAGGTATGTCTGCAAAAAACAAACATTTCATTTGTTAAAGAAGGCTGCTCAGAGCCATGGTCCAGCTCAGACAGGGGTTGCTTACTTTGCAGCTGGACTTCTGTGGGGAACTCTAAAGCTGACACCTTCACCCACTGACACCAATGAATCCTGCTGTAAAAAAAAGTCTCACACAAACATGATTTAATGTGTCTTGGTCACTTTAGTTGCAGTATTAATTGTTATACTGCTGTTTAAAGTAATCAAGATATTTCATAAATCTGAAGGTTTTTTTTTTAATTAAAGAGACAGTATACACTAATTTTCATATAACTGCATGTAATAGACACTACTATAAGAATAATATGCCCAGATGCTGATCTAAAAATGTAGTATAAAACCTTTTAAGAACTTTCTTAGAAGCTCCCAGTTTAGCACTTTTGATTAGATTGACTGGAACACCCAGTGAAAGCAGACCCCTCCCCCCTTCCTCTGCATATGAAAAGACTCTTTACACAAACAGGAGCAAGCTGGAGTAGGTATACATCAGTATTCTCCTAAAACTTTGGGGCTTGGTTAGGAGTCTGAAAATCAGCACAATGTGTTTCAGTGTTTGTGAATGCATTATTACCTTTAGAACATTTTCAAGTTTGACTAGATTTAAGATAAGTGTTGCATGCATTTTAGTCACTTAACGGGACAAAAACCCAATTTCCATCTAAAGGGGAGGAGAGTCCACTGCTTCATTCATCACTTGTTGGAAATAAGAACCTGGCCACCAGGAGGAGGCAAAGACACCCCAGTCCAAGGCTTAAATACCTCCCCCACTCACCTCATCCCCCAGTCATTCTTTGCCTTTCATCACAGGAGGTTGGAGTAGTCTCTTATGGAGGGTAGTACTCTTCACAATGGTACTGGAGTTTTAAGTAGTCCTGTCAGCCTCTCAGTGAGAACATGGGTGAAAGTTAGAGTTCGGAGATGCAGGGGGAGTTCTTCTGCGAAACCATCCTATTATATTAACAGCTCCATAAGTAATCAGCGTTGACGAGTTTCGCTGCTTGCTTTTCTGCTCTCAAATCCATGTCAGGAGCGACGCTACTAACCTGTCACACTTGAAAGGCCGTGTTCCTGTTCCATGGATTTTGGTAAGATCATTCAATATATATATATATATATATATATATATATATATATATATATATATATATATATATATATATATATATATATATATATATATATATATATATATATATATATATATGTATATATATATATATATATATATATATATATATATATATATATATATATATGTGTATATATATATATATATATATATATATATATATATATGTATGTGTGTATATATATATATATAACGTAAGAAGACAGGGTCACAGTGTGACTCCTTTTATCTGTATAGAATCTAGGGTAATACCCTCGGTAGGGGTTATGGAGCAGGGGGGTATTTTATTATGCATAATATTGTTCATTGTGTTTCGGTTCCGGCGAACCGCCGAAACAACTCTGTTCCACATGGTTTGACAATATTGCTATATCGAAAAAGACTAAAGTACTTAGTATGACTGAGCCATCTATCTCTGAGGGTTCTCCACCCCGCGCGGTGCGTTCCCTACAATCATCTCCAAGGGCACTACTAATCCTCCCGCGAGAGGGGCCTTTTCGCCTCCAGACTTCGCTGATCAGTTGCAGACGGTGGTTTCTGCAGCCATAAATGCGATGTCTCGGCCTACTAAGTGGAAGGTACAGCACTGCTATCTGCCTCAGGGGTCTTCGACTCCTCTGGATGTCTGACAGATTATCCGCTGAGGAGGACGACTCCAACTTATCGGAGGATGTCGCTTCTGGGTCGGAATTGGCTACTTCTAGGCCTCCGTCCACGAAGGAACCAGACTTCAAGTTTAAGATGGAGCATTTGCGCTTTCTGCTGAAGAAAGTGCTTGCTACGCTGGAGGTTCCGGAACCCGAAACTCCCGGAGGAGCCTTCGATCCCTAAACTAGATAGGGTTTACGAGGACAGGGTAGTGCCCCAGGCCTTCCCAATTCCTGTCAAAATGGCAAACATTATTAAAAATGAATGGGAGAAACTGGGTTCTCCCTTTTCTCCCTCGTCTTCTTTTAAGAAGCTTTTCCCTGTTCCGGACGCGCAGCTTGAACTGTGGGGAACTGGTGGATGGTGCTATCTCCATTCTTACTAAAGAACGACCATTCCGCTTAAGGATAGCTCCTCCTTTTAAGGAACCCATAGATAAAAAGATGGAGTCCATGTTGCGGAAGATGTTCCAACTGACGGGGGTTTGTGTTCCAACCAGCGGCAGCAGTCGCGGCTACCTACTAGTGTGACGCACTATCTGCAATAGGAAGTGGAAATAAGAAGGGCTACTCCTAGTACAGATCAGTAAGGTAGATGTCCCCCTTAACTGAAACCCAGGTATACAGGTACTCACAATTTGATGCGCACACAATAGTGCAAGTGTCACCTACTGGGTATAGTACATTGGCCCAGTGCACATATTACTCACAGCGGATGATCCAAAAGATCCCAATGTGTCCTTCGTTGCAAAGCTTGGAGAGCCGTATAAAAATAGGAGACTCAAGCTGATATTATGTATATAAAAACTTTGAGGTACAAATAATGAGACAGTGTCGTTAAAAATATATGAAAGCAATCCAGTATCACTTGTACTATCAGCAATGGTCGAGGTGGAGACTCCCCTCCAATGAAATTCTGGATCGAAACAAAGACCTAAGGGTAGTGCATTCATTCATTTTGTGATGCTAACATGCAGATTATTCGCCTAAATGCTAAGACATCAGGGTTTTCTGTTTTAGAGCACAGGGATCTGTGGCTGAAATCATGGTTTGCTGACATGACGTCCAAGTCTCGTTTGCTTTCCCTACCATTCAAGGGGAAGGTTTTATTTGGCCCGGGCCTGGATTCTATCATATCTACAGTCACGGTTGGCAAGGGGGCCTTCTTACCTCAGGATAAGAAGGCCAAACCTAAGGGATCTACTTTTCGTCCCTTTTGTGCGGACAAGTCCAAGGGATCTTGGAATCCAGCAAGCTCTTGGAACAAGTCCAAGCAGAACAAAAAGCCCGCCCCCGTCAAAGTCGGCATAAAGGGGCCGCCCCCGATCCGTCCTTGGACCAGGTAGGGGGCAGACTATCTCTTTTTGTGGAGGCCTGTAGGGGAGACGTTACAGATTCTTGAGTCCTGGAGGTCGTTGCCCAGGAGAACAGGATAGGTTTCAAATCGTATCCGCCCAAAGGCAGGTTCCTTCTGTCAAACATCTCTTCAAGACCAGAGAAGAGAGAAGCCTTCCTGGGGTGTGTGAGGGATCTCTCATCTCTTGGAGTAATCGTCCCAGTCCCTCCGGCAGAAACGGGTATGGGTATTATTCAAACCTTTTCGTTGTCACAAAGAAGGAGGGCACGTTTCGTCCAATTCTGGACCTACAAACCCTAAACAAGTTTCTGTCAGTTCCATCATTCAAGATGGAGGCGATCAGGTCAATTTTGCCCCTGGTTCAAGAGGGACAATTCATGACGACTATAGACCTGAATGATGCTTACCTTCATGTTCCAATCCACAGGGATCACTTAAAATTTCTAAGGTTCGCCTTCCTGAACCAGCATTTCCAGTCTGTGGCCCTTCCGTTTGGTCTGGCGACCGCCCCGAGAGTCTTTACAAAGGTTCTGGGAGCTGTTCTTGCAGTAGCGAGAGCCAGAGGGATTGCAGTGGCACCGTATCTGGACAATATATCCTGGTCCAGGCTCCGTCCTACAGACTGGCGGTGGATCACACGAGAGCTCTTCTCCTTTGGAGTGGTGGAAGATGAAGGAAAGAGTTCATTGGTCCCCAGCAACAGGGTGGAGTTTCTGGGTATGATTATAGATTCTTCAGCAATCAAGATATTTTGGCAGAACAGAGACGTAAGCTGGCATCCAACTGCCTAGCCCTGCAGACATCCTCCAGGACATCTGTGGCCAGGTGTATAGAGGTAATCGGGCTCATGGTATCCAGCATAGATGTCATTCCATTCGCCAGGTTCCATCTCAGACCTCTTCAGCTGTGCATGTTGGGACAATGGAATTGTCCCAACAGATATCTCTGGACAGACCGGTGAGGGAGTCACTATCTTGGTGGACCCGACCGGGGCAGTTGTCTCAGGGGACATCCTTTCTGAGACCATCCTGGGAGATTGTAACCACGGATGCAAGTCTATCAGGATGGGGAGCTGTTTGGGGTGCCAGAAAGGCATAAGGCAGGAGGAGTCAAGTCTACCTATAAATATTTTTGAACTTCGAGCAATATTAAACACTCTAAGGACTTGGCCCCTTCTGGGGTCATCCCGATTCATCAGATTCCAATCGGACAACATTACCTTGGTGGCTTACATAAACCACCAGGGAGGGACGAGAAAACTCCCTAGCAATAAGGGAAGTATCTCGGATTCTGGAATGGGCAGAGACTCACAATTGTTAGCTCTCAGCTATTCACATTCCGGGTGTGGACAACTGGGAAGCGGATTTTCTGAGCAGACAGACGTTTCATCCAGGGGAATGGTCTCTCCATCCCGAGATGTTTGCGGAGCGCTGCAGCAGATGGGGGAGGCCAGAGAAAGATCTCATGGCCTCCAGACTTAATTGCAAGCTACCCAGATACGGGTCGCGATCCAGGAATCCCCAGGTGGAACTGATGGACGCCTTGGTAGTGCCCTGGGACTTCAACCTAATTTACATATTTCCACTGTTGCCTCTTCTACCTCCAGTAGTGGCCCGCATCAAGCAGGAGCAAGCTTTGGCTATTCTGATTGCTCCGTCGTCGCCGCGGAGGATGTGGTTTGCGGATCTAGTGGCGATGTCATATCCGCCGTGAAAGTTACCTTGTCGCAAGGATCTGCTAGTTCAAGGTCCTTTTCAACATCAAAATTTCGATTCTCTGAGGCTGACTGCGTGGAGATTGAACGCCTAGTCTTAACCAAGAGAGAATTTTCGGAGAGAGTGATTGATACTCTTGTTCAGGCCAGGAAGCCGGTCACTAAACACATCTACCATAAGGTGTGGAGGACCTACTTGTCCTGGTGTGAGGAACGAGGTATCCAGGATTTTTGCCTTTCTTCAGGACGGTCTAGATAAGGGCCTTGCAGCCAGTTCCCTAAGAGGACAGATCTCTGCTTTATCTCTACTGTTACATAAGAAGCTTGAGGAACTTCCTGACATTGTCTTTTTGTTCAGGCTCTGGTTAGGACCAGACCTGTCTTCAGGAATCCGGCTCCTCCTTGGAGCTTAAACTTGGTTCTTAAGGTTTTGCAGAGGGCACGTTTGAGCCTATGCATGCCCTTGACATTAAGATTCTCTCATGGAAGGTCCTGTTGTTGTTGGCTATTGCATCGGCACGCAGAGTCTCTGAGATGGCGGCCTTGCAATGTGAGCCTCCCTACTTAGTTTTTCATGCTGATAAGGCTGTTCTTCGCACTGGATTGGGATTCAGGAAATAGTGGTTCCTTCCTTGTGTCCTAACCCTTCTTCTTCGAAGGAGAGGTTACTTCATAATTTGGATGTGGTCCGAGCTTTGAAGTTTTATCTTCAAGCCACGGAGTTCAGACGTCATCCTTATTTCTTGTGTATTCTGGAAGACACAGGAAACAGAAGGCCTCTGCAACTTGTTTATATTTTTGGTTGAGGAGTATTATCCGTCTGGCATATGAGACAGCGGGACACAAGCCTCCTCAGAGGTTTACGGGTCATTCGACTAGAGCTGTGGCCTCTTCTTGGGCCTTTAAGAATGAGGCTTTTATGGAGCAAATTTGTAAGGCGGCCACCTGGTCATCCTTGCATACTTTAGCAAAATTTTATAAATTTGATGTTTTTGCTTCGGCGGAAGAAGCTTTTGGGAGAAAGGTTCTGCAGCTGTGGTGCCGTCTCCTTTTACCCTCCTGTTTTTCTTCATTCAGTGTCCTCTAGAGCTTGGGTATTTGTTCCCACAAGTGTTGAATAAAGCAGTGGACTCTCCTCCTCTTTAGATGGAAAACATAAATTTTGCTTACCTGATAATTTAATTTCCATCTTGGGGAGGAGAGTCCACTGCACCCGCCCGTTCTCCGGTGGGCGGACCTAAATTTATTTTTGATCTTCTGGCACCATTTATACCCTGATATTTCTCCTACTGTTCCTTGTTCCCTTGGCAGAATGAATGGGGGAAGTGGGGGAGGTATTTAAGCCCTTGGCTGGGGTGTCTTTGCCTCCTCCTGGTGGCCAGGTTCTTATTTCCCACAAGTGATGAATGAAGCAGCGGACTCTCCTCCCCACGATGGAAATAAAATTATCAGGTAAGCATAATTTTGTTTTTTTTCTTTCATGATTTAAATACATTAAATTTTAAACAACTTTCTAATTTACTTCTATTAACATATTTTCATCGTTTTCTTGTTATCCTTATTTGAAAAGCAGAAATGTAAGCTCAGGAGTGTGCACGTCTGCAGCACTATATAGCAGCAGTTTTGCAACAATGTTATACATTAGCAGGAGCACTAGATGGCAGCACTATTTCCTGTCATGTAGGGCTTCAGGCATGTGCTCGCTACCTACCTAGGTATCCCTTCAACAAAGGATAACATGAGAATGAAATAAATTTGATAATAGAAGTAAATTGGAAACTTTTTAAAAATTGTATTCTCTATCTGAATCGTGAAAGAGAGATTTTTTTGGGGGGTTTAATGTCCCTTTAACCTAACAAATTGCACAGTTCTGGGGAGGGGATTAATGGTTAAGTAAGGGGCCCCAAAATTTCTAGTGACGGCCCTGCCCTAAAGTGCCAAAACGCATCAAATTAATGTAAGCTTAGGAGCCAGACCATTTTTGGTTCAACACCTGGGTAGCGCTTACTGATTGGTGGCTACATTTAGACACCAATCAGCAAGCGCTACCCAGGTGCTGGAAAAAATGGTCCGACTCCTAAGCCTTTTCAAATAAAGATAGTAAGAGAATGAAGAAAAATTTGATAATAGGAGTAATTTAGAAAGTGGCTTAACATTGCTTGCTCTTACTGAATCATGAGTTTAATTTTGACTAGACTATCCCTTTAAGGTGCATCAAAATTGTTCGCTAAAAATCATATTTGATCAAAAACGAAAAAATTTGTTTGTATATTACACAGGAATAAATAATTAACTATGCACAGTGTAAATTGTAATTTAAGTATACTGGATGTGCCAAAAAGCCAAAAATTTGTACTTAACCCCTTCGTGAACAGAGCACTTTATAACATTTGTTGACCGTCTGGGACCATGGCTATTGTTTGCATTTCTGCTCTGTTTGTGTGTTTAGCTATAATTTTCCTCTTACTCATTTACTGTACCCACACATACCGTTTTTATCGCCATTAAATGGACTTTCTAATACCTTATAATTTACTATAAAAACAATTATAAAATATGAGGGGAAAAATGGAAAAAATCACACTTTTTATAGCTTTGACCCCCAAAATCTGTTACACAGCTACAGCCACCAAAAAGACTCCTATGCTAAATAGTTTCTAAATTTTGTCCTGAGTTTAGAAATACTAAATGTTTACATGTTCTTTGCTTTTTTTGTAAGTTATAGGGCAGTAAATAAAAGTAGCACTTTGCTATTTCCAAACCATTTCCCCCCCCCAAAATGAGCAATAGTTACATTGGAACACTGATATCTGTCAGGAATCCCTGAATATCCCTTGACATGTGTGTATATATATTTTTTTTAGTAGACAGCCCAAAGTATTGATCTAGGCCCATTTTCACAAACTTTAGGTTTTTCACTGAAATTATTTACAAACAGCTTGTGCAATTATGGCATAAATGGTTGTAAATGCTTCTCTGGGATCCCCTTTGAACTAGCAGACATTTATGGCTTTGGTATTGCTTTATGGTAATTAGAAGGCCGCTAAATTCTGCTGCACACTACACGGGTATTATGCCCAGCAGTGAAGTAGTTAATTAGGGAGCGTGTAGGGTTAATTTTAGCTTTAGTGTAGTAGACAACCCAAAGTATTGATCTAGGTCTCTTTTGGTATATTTCATGCCACCATTTCACCGCCAAATGCAATCAAATAAAAAAAAAAAAAGTTCACTTTTTCACAAACTTTAGGTTTCTCACTGAAATTATTTACAAACCGCTTGTGCAATTGTGGCACAAATGGTTGTAAATGCTTCTCTGGGATCCCCTTTGTTCAGAAATAGCAGACTTATATGGCTTTGGCGTTGCTTTTTGGTAATTAGAAGGCCAGTAAATGCCGCTGTGCACCAAACTTGTATTATGCCCAGCAGTGAAGGGGTTAATTAGGTAGTTTGTAGGGAGCTTGCAGGGTTAATTTTAGCTTTAGTGTAGAGATTAGCCTCCCACCTGACACATCCTACCCCACAATTGTCCCCGCCATCTTGAGTACTGGCAGAAAGTCTGCCAGTACTCGAAAGGCGCTTTTTTTTATTATTTTTTTTATTTTGTAGCTCTGATGGACCCCCCTAAGCCCCCAACCTCCCTGATCTCCCCCCAAACTTCTCTCTATCCCTTCCCCTGCTATTTATGTGCCGCCATCTTGGGTACTGGCAGCTGTCTGAAGTCCGCAAAACTGCCTTATCCTGATGAAAACAAATAGACTAGAAGCCTTCCTGAAATCTTTAGTGGCTTCAACATACTATTTCAGAGCTCTCACCACATCCAAAGAATGGAAAGATCTCTCCAAAGAATTCTTAGGATTAGGACACAAAGAAGGGAAAACAATTTCTCTATTAATGTTCGAATTCAGAAGCAGATCATTCAGAAACTCTTCTAGCAGAAGAGATGGCCAAAAGGAACAACACTTTCCAAGAAAGTAGTTTAATGTCCAAAAAATGCATAGGTTCAAATGGAGGAGCCTGTTAAAGCCTTCAAAACCAAATTAAGACTCCAAGGAGGAGAGAGTGTTTTAATGACAGGCTTGATACGAACCAAAGCCTATACAAAACGGTGAATATCAGGAAGTTTAGCAATTTTCCTGTGAAATAAAAACAGAAAGAGCTGAGATTTGTCCTTTTCAATGAACTTGCAGACAAACCTTTTTCCAAACCATCCTGAAGAAACTGTAAAATTCTAGGAATTCTAAAAGAATGCCAAGTGAATTTATGAGAAGAACACCATGAAATGTAAGTCTTCCAAACTCGATAATCTTTCTAGAGACAGATTTACGAGCCTGCAACATAGTATTAATCACTGAGTCAGAGAAACCTCTATGAATAAGCACTAAGCGTTCAATTTCCATACCTTCAAATTTAATGATTTGAGATCCTGATGGAAAAACGGACCTTGAGAGAGAAGGTCTGGCCTTAATGGAAGTGGCCAAGGTTGGCAACTGGACATCCGAACAAGATCCGCATACCAAAACCTGTGAGACCATGCTGGAGCCACCAGCAGCACAAATGATTGCTCCATGATGATTTTGGAGATCACTCTTGGAAGAAGAACTAGAGGCGGGAAAATATAAGCCGGTTGATAACACCAAGGAAGTGTCAACGCATCCACTGCTTCTGCCTGAAGATCCCTGGACCTGGACAGGTACCTGGGTTTAGATGAGAAGCCATCAGATCTATTTCTGGAAGCCCCCACATCTGAGCAATTTGAGAAAACACATCTGGGTGGAGAGACCATTCTCCCGGATGTAAAGTCTGATGACTGAGATAATCCGCTTCCCAATTGTCTATACCTGGGATATGAACCTCAGAAATTAGACAGGAGCTGGATTCCGCTCAAACAAGTATCCAAGATACTTCATTCATAGCTTGGGGACTGTGAGTCTCACCCTGATGATTGGCATATGCCACAGTTGTGCTATTGTCTGTCTGATAACAAATGAACGGTTCTCTCTTCAACAGAGGCCAAAACTGAAGAGCCCTGAGAATTGCACAGAGTTCCAAAATAATGATTGGTAATCTCGCCTCTTGAGATTTCCAAATCCCTTGTGCTGTCGGAGATCCCCAAACAACTCCCAAACCTGAAAGACTCGCATCTGGTGTAAATACAGTCCAGGTTGGACGAACAAAAGAGGCCCCTAGAATTATACGATAGTGATCTAACCAACAAGTCAGAGAAAGTCGAACATTGGGATTTAAGGATATTAATTGTGATATCTTTGTATAATCCCTGCACCATTGATTCAGCATACAAAGCTGGAGAGGTCTCATATGAAAACAAGCAAAGGGGATCGCGTCCGATGCTGCAGTCATGAGACCTAAAACTTCCATGCACATAGCTACTGAAGGGAATGACTGAGACTGAAGTTTCCGACAGGCTGCAACCAATTTCAAATGTCTCTTGTCTGTTAGAGACAAAGTCATGGACACTGAATCTATCTGGAAGCCTAAAAAGGTTACCTTTGTCTGAGAAATCAAATAATTTTTTGGTAAATTGATCCTCCAACCATGTCTTTGAAGAAACAACACTAGTTGATTCACGTGAGATTCTGCAGAACGTAAAGACTGAGCGAGTACCAAGATATCGTCCAAATAAGGAAACACCGCAATACCCTGCTCTCCGATTACAGAGAGTAGGGCACAGAGAACCTTTGAAAAGATTCTTGGAGCTGTCGCTAGGCCAAAAGGAAAAGCAACAAATTGGTAATGCTTGTCTAGAAAAGAGAATCTCAGGAACTGATAGTGATCCGGATGAATCGGAATATGAAGATATGCATCCTGTAAGTCTATTGTGGACATATAATGCCCTTGCTGAACAAAAGGCAGAATAGTCCTTATAGTCACCATCTTGAAAGTTGGTACTCTTACATATCGATTCAAAATCTTTAGATCCAAAACTGGTCTGAATGAATTTTCTTTCTTTGGTACAATGAATAGATTTGAATAAAACCCCAGGCCCTATTCCTGAAATGGAACTGGCATGATTACCCCTGATAACTCCAGGTGTGGCGGACATGGGGGCTGGCTTTGATCTCTTAAATGGCTTGGATTTATTCCAATTTGAGGAAGGCTTCCAATTGGAAACAGATTCCTTTGGGGAAGGATTAGATTTCTGTTCCTATTATGTTGAAAGGAACGAAAACGGTTAGAAGCTTTAGATTTACCTTTTAGGTTTTTTATCCTGAGGCAAAAAACTCCCTCCCCCCCCCCCCCCAGTGACAGTTGAAATTATTAAATCCAACTGAGAACCAAATAATTTATTACCTTGGAAAGAAAGAGAACGCAATCTGGACTTAGAAGTCATATCAGCATTCCAAGATTTGAGCCACAAAGCTCTTCTAGCTAAAATAGCAAAAGACATATATCTAACATCAATTTTGATGATATCAAAAATGGCATCACAAATTAAATTATTAGCATGTTGAATGAACTTAACAATGCTAGACAAATCATGATCCGATACTTGTTGCGCTAAAGTTTCCAACCAAAAAGTTGAAGCAGCTGCAACCTCAGCCAAAGAAATTGCAGGCCTAAGAAGATGACCTGAATATTTAAGCTTTCCTTAGATAAGATTTAAGTTTCCTATCTAAAGGATCTTTAAAAGTAGTACTATCTTCCGTAGGAATAGTAGTACGTTTAGCAAGAGTAGAGAGAGCCCCATTAACTCTGGGGATCTTTTCCCAAACTCCAATCTAACTGCTGGCAAAGGATACCATTTTTTTAAACCTTCAAGAAGGAATAAAAGAAGTACCAGGCCTATTCCATTCTTTAGAAATCATATCAGAAATAGCATCAGGAACTGGAAAAACCTCTGGAATAACCACAGGAGGTTTATAAACAGAATTTAAATGTTTACTAGTTTTAATATCAAGAGGACTGGTTTCCTCCATATCCAATGTAATGAATACTTCATTTAATAAAGAACGAATATACTCCATTTTAAATAAATAAGAGGATTTGTCAGTGTCAATATCTGAGGCAGGATCTACTGAATCAGATAGATCCTCATCAGAGAAGGATAAATCAGTATGTTGCCGGTCATTTGAAATTTCATCAACTCTGAGAAGTTTTAAAAGACCTTTTACGTTTATTAGAAGGCAGAATGGCAGACAAAGCCTTCTGAATAGAATCAGAAATAAATTCTTTTAAATTTACAGGTATATCTTGTGTATTAGATGTTGAGGAAACATTTTTTTTCTGCATGTAAAAGTTTATCATGACAACTATTACAAACCACGGCTGGAGGTATAATCTCCACAAGTTTACAACAAATGCACTTCGCTTTGGTAGAACTGTTATCAGGCTGCAGGGATCCAACAGTGAATTCTGAGACAGGATCAGATTGAGACATCTTGCAAATGTAAGAGAAAAAAAAACAACATATAAAGCAAAATTATCAATTTTTTTATATGGCAGTTTCAGGAATGGGAAAAAATGCAAACAGCATAGCCCTCTGACATAGAAAAAGACGAGGCAAATAGGAATGGGGTCTTAAATAATGAAAATATTTGGCGGCAAGTATGACTCACAACAAACAGAAAAATATTTTTTGGTGCCAAAAACGTCCGGAAATGACACACTCGCGTCACAGATGACGCAACCTTTGTGAAGGACACAGCGTCAAATAAGACGCCGGAAATGACTAATTTGCATCAACTAACGTAACTTCGCTCCAAGAATGACGCAATAAACTTTGGCATTTTGCGCCTTCGCAAGCCTAATTCTGCCCTTGAATTTAAAACACAGTCAATTTGAAAAAGAGACTATACCCCAGGTAAGAAATACATTTTTATAAAAAACCATTTTCCAGATATGACAGTCTGCAAAAAGGAAATATACTGAAAACCTGAATCATGGCAAATATAAGTACAATACATATATTTAGAACTTTATATAAATACATCAAGTGTGAAACCATAGCTGAGAGTGTCTTAAGTAATGAAAACATACTTACCAAAAGACACCCATCCACATATAGCAGTACTGAAACGATTATCAGTAGAGGTAATGGAATATGAGAGTATATTGTCGATCTGAAAAGGGAGGTAGGAGATGAATCTCTACGAACGATAACAGAGAACCTATAAAATAGATCCCTGTGAGGAAAACCATTGCATTCAATAGTTGATACTCCCTTCATATCACTCTGACATTCACTGTACTCTGAGAGGAACCGGGCTTCAAAAATGCTGAGAAGTGCATATCAATGTAGAAACTTACTTCACCACCGCCATAGGAGGAAAAGTTTGTAAAAACTGAATTGTGGGTGTGATGAAGGGTGTATTTATAGGCATTTTGAGGTTTGGGAAACTTTGCCCCTCCTGGTAGGATTGTATAATCCCATACGTTACTAGCTCATGGACTCTTGCCAATTACATGAAAGAAACTTACAATAATGGAAGGAGTGTGAATATGTAAAATGTAGAACTCTAACAGTTTAAGCCACAGGGTTATGTAATTTTAGATTAATTTTTTCATCTAGTAGAGAAAGGCAACACTAAGTAGTAGCGTTATTGCCTCTCCCGCGACTCCGGCTGTAAGACACAAGGAGAAGGTCATCAACGCTCAGGTATTATCTTCAACATATATATATTTTCTATCTCCCTTATATTGTGAGTTGCTTAGTGTTGGTGACCACTGGTGACTTTTAATACCCATTAGGAACATCATGAATAAATTAACTTATAAAAGTCAGAGCTAGCCCTGATAAGGCGTTAACAGCTGCAGTGCAGAAAAAAAGCGCATGGCAAATATGTATTAGCAGAGCATATTGTAAATATCAACTTATGAGAAAACATTCCTTATCTTAACTGAGTGTCGGCAGCTGCAATACATATAAAATACACATGAAACAGACAAACACTACGGCTACATATCAGACAGACATGTTTAACCCCTTAATGACGCATGTCGTACAGGGTATGTCTTACACAAACTGGTCTTTAAAGACCAGCGACTTACCCTGTACGTCGTTAAGGGTTTCAAGCGGCTGGAAGCGATCCTGATCGCTTCCAGACGCTTTCAAGTTATTACAGTGATGCCTCGATATTGAGGCATCACTGCAATACCTTTTTAGGCACACCGATGCAGAGAGAGACACTCTGTGGCTTTCTCTGCATCGGCCAGTGATGGTGCCGATCGTTGGTGGGTGGGAGCCATTGCAGGGAGGTGGATGGGCGGCCCATTGCGCGCGCACCCGCGATCTAAGGCAGATGCTGGGGAATTGTTTTTCTCCAACATTGGTGTGTCCTGTCCACGGCGTCATCCTTACTTGTGGGAATATCTCTTCCCCAACAGGAAATGGCAAAGAGTCCCAGCAAAGCTGGCCATATAGTCCCTCCTAGGCTCCGCCCACCCCAGTCATTCTCTTTGCCGTTGCACAGGCAACATCTCCACGGAGATGGTTAAGAGTATGTGGTGTTTAGTTATAGTTTTTTATTCTACTATCAAGAGTTTATTTTAAAATAGTGCTGGTATGTACTATTTACTCTGAAACAGAAAGAGATGAAGAATTCTGTTTGTGAGAGGAAGATGATTTTAGCAGACAGTAACTAAAATCCTTTGCTGTTTCCACATAGGACTGTTGAGATGAAGTAACTTCAGTTGGGGGAAACAGTTAGCAGACTTTTCTGCTTAAGGTATGTCTAGCCATATTTCTAACAAGACTGTGTAATGCTGGAAGGCTGTCATTTCCCCTCATGGGGACCGGTAAGCCATTTTCTTAGTCTCAAGCAGAATAAAGGGCTTAATATGTGCTATAAAACTGGTAGACACTTTTATGGGCAAAATCGATTGCTTTATTTGGGCATTTTATACATGTTTATGCTGGTATTTCACACTTATAAACTTGGGGAACGTTTTTTAACGTCAGGCACTATGTTAGACACCTTTTCCAGTCAGGAAGGGCCTTCCTAGTTGTAGGCTGAGCCTCATTTTCGCGCCATTACTGCGCAGTTGTTTTTGAGAGCAAGACATGCAGATGCATGTGTGAGGACCTGAAAATAGTTGGAAAAGTTCCTAGAAGGCGTCATTTGGTATCGTATTCCCCTCTGGGCTTGGTAGAGTCGCAGCAAAGGCTGTAGCTGGGACTGTAGAGGGGTTAAAACTGTAACCGGCTCCGGTTTCATTATTTTAAGGGTTAAAGCTCTGAAAATTGGTGTGCAATACTTTTAATGCTTTAAGACACTGTGGTGAAATTTTGGTAAATTTTGAACAATTCCTTCATATATTTTCACTTATTCAGTAATAAAGTGTGCTCTGTTTAAAATTTAAAGAGACAGTAACGGTTTTGTTTTAAAACGGTTTTTGTGTTTTACTGACAAGTTTAATCCTGTTTAACATGTCTGTGCCTTCAGATAAGCTATGTTCTATATGTATGAAAGTCAATGTGTCTCCCCCTTCTAAATTATGTGATAATTGTGCCAAAGCGTCCAAACAAAGTAAGGACAGTACAGTCACAGATAATGAGGTTGCCCAAGATGATTCATCAGATGAAGGGAGTAGACATGGTTCTACATCATCTCCTTCTGTGTATACACCAGTTTTGCCCACGCAGGAGGCCCCTAGTACTTCTAGCGCGCCAATGCTTATTACCATGCAACAATTGACGGCTGTAATGGATAACTCCATAGCAAATATTTTATCCAAAATGCCTGCATATCAGAAAAAACGCGATTGCTCTGTTTTAAACACTGAAGAGCAGGAGGGCGCTGATGATAATTGTTCGGTCATACCCTCACACCAATCTGAAGGGGCCATGAGGGAGGTTTTGTCAGATGGGGAAATTTCAGATTCAGGAAAAAATTCCCAACAGGCTGAACCTAATGTTGTGACATTTAAATTTAAATTAGAACATCTCCGCGCACTGCTTAAGGAGGTGTTATCTACTCTGGATGATTGTGACAACCTGGTCATTCCAGAAAAATTATGCAAGATGGACAAGTTCCTAGAGGTTCTGGTGCACCCCAACGCTTTTCCTATACCCAAGCGGGTGGCGGACATAGTGAATAAGGAATGGGAGAAGCCCGGCATACCTTTTGTTCCCCCTCCTATATTTAAGAAATTATTTCCTATGGTCGACCCCAGAAAGGACTTATGGCAGACAGTCCCTAAGGTCGAGGGGGCAGTTTCTACTCTAAACAAGCGCACTACTATTCCTATCGAGGATAATTGTGCTTTCAAAGATCCTATGGATAAAAAATTGGAGGGTTTGCTTAAAAAGATTTTTGTACAGCAAGGTTACCTCCTTCAACCCATTTCGTGCATTGTTCCTGTCACTACAGCAGCGTGGTTCTGGTTCGAGGAACTAGAAAAGTCGCTCAGTAGAGAGACTCCATATGAGGAGGTTATGGACAGAGTTCACGCACTTAAGTTGGCTAACTCTTTTATTTTAGATGCCGCTTTGCAAATAGCTAGATTAGCGGCGAAAAATTCAGGGTTTGCAATTGTGGCGCGCAGAGCGCTTTGGCTAAAATCTTGGTCAGCGGATGTATCATCCAAGACAAAATTGCTTAATATCCCCTTCAAGGGTAAAACTCTCTTTGGGCCAGAATTGAAAGAGATTATCTCAGACATCACTGGGGGAAAGGGCCACGCCCTCCCACAAGATAGGCCTTTCAAAGCCAAGAATAAGTCTAATTTTCGTTCCTTTCGTAATTTCAGGAACGGACCGGGCTCTAATTCTGCATCCTCTAAGCAAGAGGGTAATACCTCACAGACCAAACCAGCCTGGAAACCGATGCAAGGCTGGAACAAGGGTAAGCAGGCCAAGAAGCCTGCCGCCACTAACAAAACAGCATGAAGGAGTAGCCCCCGATCCGGGACCGGATCTAGTGGGGGGCAGACTCTCTCTCTTTGCTCAGGCTTGGGCAAGAGATGTTCAGGATCCCTGGACGCTAGAAATAGTTTCTCAGGGTTATCTTCTGGAATTCAAGGAACTACCCCCAAGGGGAAGGTTCCACATGTCTCACTTATCCTCAAACCAAATAAAGAGACAGGCATTCTTACATTGTGTAGAACACCTGTTAAAGATGGGAGTGATACACCCAGTTCCAACGGCGGAACAAGGAATGGGATTTTACTCAAATCTGTTTGTAGTTCCCAAAAAAGAGGGAACTTTCAGACCAATCCTGGATTTAAAGATCCTAAACAAATTTCTCAGAGTACCATCATTCAAGATGGAAACCATTCGAACGATTCTACCCACAATTCAGGAAGGTCAATTTATGACTACCGTGGATCTAAAGGATGCGTATCTACATATCCCCATCCACAAAGAACATCATCAGTTCCTAAGGTTAGAAAAAACAGCCATATTTTTACTACAATGCAAGATATGACCAATATGGATAACAAAACTCCAGGTTTTTTGCTTCCTTTTTTTGCTTACTTTTTTTGTTTTTGAGCTCAGACAAAACAGTCTAATTAAATCTTTTTTACCAGTCTGTTTTGGGTTAACTCACAGTTGAATTTTTAATCAGGGATAATTATACTCACCGTATCAACTAAGCTATTATTGGTTACTCTAGGTGCTTTGACAACTTCCATTTTTAATACATACCTGTATATAAGGTTTTTACTTTGTAACAATTGTATCCATTATTTCATGCCTGAGGAAACGACCGGTTACGGTCGAGAAACGCGTAGCGGTACTTTGTATGGAATAAATATCTTTTAACTTTTACGGAGGTTGTCCTTTTTGCTTTTATCGGCAATTTGCAAGGGTCAAGGTGTCACACATTATTTGCAGTGTGAATCCAATACAGCAATATCTCGTTGGTCAAGAAAGTGAGCGATCCGACACAGGAGTCAGACAGAATCACTCGACCTGCATACAGACGCAGTATACCACAGACATCAGTGTACTAACCACTGTGAGTGTTAGCCGGCTTGTCAGCAGTACGGTGCATTTACATTTGGTAAGCATTTTTGATTCATTTTACCTTGAAGTTATCTCAAACTTTATTACGCTATGTGGCGCCCTCTTTTTCAACTTTAATTCTACAGAATCCCCACACCGAGGATCAGAGGAGCTGCCATCAACGGAACAACAACCACCACGGAGCTGCATTCACTCCACCCTTCTTGTCTCATAGGAGCCATTTGGCAATATCGATCCAATCATCAAACTGACGGTTTGTGCAGTGACTGATTCACACTTTTCTTTAGCGCACCCCTATTGAATGGATCCCTCCCTGGATTCCAAATTTGAAGTTCCTAAGGTTCGCCTTTCTGGACAAACATTACCAGTTTGTGGCCCTCCCATTCGGGTTAGCCACTGCTCCAAGGATTTTCGCAAAGGTGCTCGGATCCCTTCTAGCGGTTCTAAGACCAAGGGGCATTGCAGTAGTACCGTACTTGGACGACATTCTAGTACAAGCGTCGTCTCTTTCAAAGGCAAAGGCTCACTCAGACATCGTTCTGGCCTTTCTCAGATCTCACGGATGGAAGGTGAACATAGAAAAAAGTTCCCTGTCTCCGTCGACAAGAGTTCCCGTCTTGGGAACAATAATAGATTCCTTAGAAATGAGGATTTTCTTGACAGAAGTCAGAAAGTCAAAACTTCTAAACGCTTGTCAAGTTCTTCATTCTATTCCTCGTCCTTCCGTAGCTCAGTGCATGGAAGTAGTAGGATTGATGGTTGCAGCAATGGACATAGTTCCTTTTGCGCAAATTCATCTAAGACCATTACAACTGTGCATGCTGAAACAGTGGAATGGGGACTATACAGACTTGTCTCCAGTGATTCAAGTAGATCAGAAAACCAGAGACTCACTCCGTTGGTGGCTAACCCAGGATCACCTATCCCAGGGAATGAGCTTCCGCAGTCCGGAGTGGGTCATTGTCACGACCGACGCCAGCCTAGTGGGCTGGGGCGCGGTCTGGGAATCCCTGAAAGCTCAGGGACTGTGGTCTCGGGAAGAGTCTCTTCTCCCGATAAACATTCTGGAACTAAGAGCGATATTCAATGCTCTCAGGGCTTGGCCTCAGCTGGCAAAGGCCAGATTCATAAGATTCCAATAAGACAACATGACGACTGTTGCGTATCTCAATCATCAGGGGGGAACAAGGAGTTCCCTGGCGATGAAAGAAGTGACCAAAATAATACAATGGGCGGAGAATCACTCCTGCCACCTATCTGCGATCCACATTCCAGGTGTGGAAAACTGGGAAGCGGATTATTTGAGTCGTCAGACATTCCATCCGGGGGGAGTGGGAACTCCACCCGGAGATCTTTGCCCAGTTGACGCAACTATGGGGCATTCCAGATATGGATCTGATGGTGTCTCGTCAGAACTTCAAGGTTCCTTGCTACGAGTCCAGATCCAGGGATCCCAAGGCGACTCTAGTGGATGCACTAGTAGCGCCTTGGACCTTCAACCTAGCTTATGTGTTTCCACCGTTTCCTCTCATTCCCAGGCTGGTAGCCAGGATCAAACAGGAGAGGGCCTCTGTGATCTTGATAGCTCCTGCGTGGCCACGCAGGACTTGGTATGCAGACCTGGTGAATATGTCATCGGTTCCACCATGGAAGCTACCTTTGAGACAGGACCTTCTTGTTCAGGGTCCATTCGAACATCCAAATCTGGTCTCCCTCCAGCTGACGGCTTGGAGATTGAACGCTTGATTCTATCAAAGCGTGGGTTTTCAGATTCCGTGATAGATACTCTGGTTCAAGCCAGAAAACCGGTAACTAGAAAGATTTACCATAAAATATGGAAAAGATATATCTGTTGGTGTGAATCCAAAGGATTCCCATGGAATAAGATAAAAATTCCTAAGATTCTCTCCTTTCTACAAGAAGGTTTGGAGAAAGGATTATCTGCAAGTTCTCTAAAGGGACAGATCTCTGCTTTATCTGTCTTACTACACAAAAGACTGGCAGCTGTGCCAGATGTTCAAGCATTTGTTCAGGCTCTGGTTAGGATCAAGCCTGTTTACAGACCTTTGACTCCTCCCTGGAGTCTAAATCTAGTTCTTTCAGTTCTTCAAGGGGTTCCGTTTGAACCTTTACATTCCATAGATATTAAGTTACTATCTTGGAAAGTTTTGTTTTTGGTTGCTATTTCTTCTGCTAGAAGAGTTTCAGAGTTATCTGCTCTGCAGTGTTCTCCGCCCTATCTGGTGTTCCATGCAGATAAGGTGGTTTTGCGTACTAAGCCTGGTTTTCTTCCAAAGGTTGTTTCTAACAAGAATATTAACCAGGAGATAGTTGTACCTTCTTTATGTCCGAATCCAGTTTCAAAGAAGGAACGTTTGTTACACAATTTGGACGTAGTCCGTGCTCTAAAATTCTATTTAGAGGCTACAAAAGATTTCAGACAAACATCTTCTTTGTTTGTTGTCTATTCTGGTAAAAGGAGAGGTCAAAAAGCGACTTCTACCTCTCTTTCCTTTTGGCTTAAAAGCATCATCCGATTGGCTTATGAGACTGCCGGACGGCAGCCTCCTGAAAGAATCACAGCTCACTCCACTAGGGCTGTGGCTTCCACATGGGCCTTCAAGAACGAGGCTTCTGTTGACCAGATATGTACGGCAGCGACTTGGTCTTCACTGCACACTTTTGCCAAATTTTACAAATTTGATACTTTTGCTTCTTCGGAGGCTATTTTTGGGAGAAAGGTTTTGCAAGCCGTGGTGCCTTCCGTTTAGGTAACCTGATTTGCTCCCTCCCTTCATCCGTGTCCTAAAGCTTTGGTATTGGTTCCCAAAAGTAAGGATGACGCCGTGGACCGGACACACCAATGTTGGAGAAAACAGAATTTATGCTTACCTGATAAATTACTTTCTCCAACGGTGTGTCCAGTCCACGGCCCGCCCTGGTTTTTTAATCAGGTCTGATGAATTATTTTCTCTAACTACAGTCACCACGGTACCATATGGTTTCTCCTATATTTTTCCTCCTGTCCGTCGGTCGAATGACTGGGGTGGGCGGAGCCTAGGAGGGACTATATGGCCAGCTTTGCTGGGACTCTTTGCCATTTCCTGTTGGGGAAGAGATATTCCCACAAGTAAGGATGACGCCGTGGACCGGACACACCGTTGGAGAAAGTAATTTATCAGGTAAGCATAAATTCTGTTATTGTTGTTGTTTCTATCTTTATAAAATTGCAGATTTTTTAAATATAATGTGTAGACTTTACATCGGATACTTTTTTTCACAGTGCACTTTACCTGGCATTCTCCCTATGACACACTGTATATCGTCTTTAAAGGGACAGGAAACCCCAAAATTATTTCAAGATTGGGATAGAACATAGAATTTTACACAACTTTCCAATTTACTTCTATTATCAAATTTGCTTTATTCTCTTTGCTGAAGGAACATCATTGCACTACTGACAGCTAGCTGAACAAACCTAGTTAGCCAATCACAAGAGACAAATGTGTGCAGGCACCAATCAGCAACTAGCTCCCACTAGTGTAGGATATGTGCATATTCATTTTCAGCAAGGGATACAAAGAAAACAAAACACATTTGAAAATAGAAGTGAATTTAAAAGTGTCTTAAAATTGCATGCTCTCTCTGAATCATGAAAGTTTCATTTTTTACTTTCCTATCCCTTTAATGTCTCTAACCAGCCAGATTTAAAGGATTTCCCTAACTGAGAACAAGTGAGTCAGTCACAACGAGTAAGCAGCTCACCAGCCCAGGCAGGGTATTAGAGACTTTCCTTTTACAGTTATTTGAGAATAGAACTGAAAAAAACATTATTTCTGTGATGCATTAAATATTTGCATTAGGCAAAAAATAAAAATAATAAAAGGGCAAGTGCTGGAGTAACTCTTTCCAATGCTCCATTTACACAAAAGGGTTTGACTGACAGATTAGCTGTTGGTGTAGGTTATTTAATTCTGAGCTGAGGTCTTCCTTACAGAGGGCTCTGGGTTATGGGCTTTATCTGAGGTGTAAATTGAGCATGTGGCTCTGAAGAAATGTATGTAAAAGGCAATAAGAAACTTCATATATGCCAGATCAGCATAATCCTATATTTAAGGCTATTGCTGCCAGCACAGAGCTATGTTGATAGAATATTGGCAGCAATGCAGTCAGTGTTGGGTCTCAAGGTCAACTCTTTCTGGAAATGCCCAGGAGTGTATATGTTAAAACGGGTGCCAGACTTATATTCTCTAAATGTTTACCCCTTTCAATATAAAATAGGATTGAAGTAGATCTGTTATTAACCCCTTAATGACCGCAGCACTTTTCCATTTTCTGTCCATTTGGGACCAAGGCTATTTTTACATTTTTGCGGTGTTTGTGTTTAGCTGTAATTTTCCTCTTACTCATTTACTGTACCCACATATATTATATACCGTTTTTCTCGCCATTAAATGGACTTTCCAAAGATACCATTATTTTCATCATATCTTATAATTTACTTTAAAATTTTTTTATAAAATATGAGAAAAAAATGGAAAAAAAACACACTTTTTCTAACTTTGACCCCCAAAATCTGTTATACATCTGCAACCACCAAAAAACACCCATGCTAAATAGTTTCTAAATTTTGTCCTGAGTTTAGAAATACCCAATGTTTACATGTTCTTTGCTTTTTTTGTAAGTTATAGGGCCATAAATACAAGTAGCACTTTGCTATTTCCAAACCATTTTTTTTTCAAGATTAGCGCTAGTTACATTAGAACACTAATATCTTTCAGGAATCCCTGAATATCTATTGACATGTATATATTTTTTTTTAGTAAACATCCCAAAGTATTGATCTAGGCCAATTTTGGTATATTTCATGCCACCATTTCACCGCCAAATGCGATCAAATACAAAAAATCGTTCACTTTTTCACAAATTTTTTCACAAACGTTTGGTTTCTCACTGAAATTATTTACAAACAGCTTGTGCAATTATGGCATAAATGATTGTAAATTTTTCTTTGGGATCCCCTTTGTTCAGAAATAGCAGACATATATGGCTTTGGTGTTGCTTTTTGGTAATTAGAAGGATGCTAAATGCCACTGTGCACCACACGTGTATTATGCCCAGCAGTAAAGGGGTTAATTAGGGAGCATGTAGGGAGCTTTTTGGGGTAATTTTAGCTTTAGTGTAGTGTAGTAGACAACCCCAAGTAATGATCTAGGCCCATTTTGGTATATTTCATGCCACCATTTCACCGCCAATTGCGATCAAATTAAAAAAAAAAGTAAAATTTTTCACAATTTTAGGTTTCTCACTGAAATCATTTACAAACAGCTTGTGCAATTATGGCACAAATTGTTGTAAATGCTTCTCTGGGATCCCCTTTGTTCAGAAATAGCAGACATATATGGCTTTGGCGTTGCTTTTTGGTACTTAGAAGGCCACTAAATGCCGCTGCGCATCACACGTGTATTATAGCTAGCAGTGAAGGGGTTAATTAGGAAGTTTGTAGGGAGCTTGCAGGGTTAATTTTAGCTTTAGTGTAGAGATCAGCCTCCCACCTGACACATCAGACCCCCTGATCCCTCCCAAACAGCTCCCTTCCCTCCCCCACCCCACAATTGTCCCCGCCATCTTAAGTACTGGCAGCAACTCTGCCAGTACTAAAATAAAATATATATTTAGGCTTTTTGCGTTTTTTTTTTAAGCATATTTACATATGCTGCTGTGTAGGAGCCCCCCTTAGCCCCCAACCTGGCTGATCCCCCACCAAACAGCTGTATAACCCTCCCCCTCTGCCTTAATGGCCGCCATCTTGGGTACTGGCAGCTGTCTGCCAGTACCCAGTTTATAAAAAAAACAGTTGCTTTTTTATTTTTTCCCCATTTTCTGTAGTGTAGCTCCCCTACCCACCAAAGAACAAACCCCCACCCCCTCCTAGATACCTTTTGACTGTTTTTTTTTTTTTTTTTTAAATAAAAAGCTTTACACAAACTTTTAGCACAGTCTTTTCTGTAGTGTAGCGGTTCCCACCCGCTCCCGCCCCGTGCACGCGCCCGCCGCCCGACGTGCGCGCGCCTGTGCGCGCCCCCGCCCCCCTCTACATTACCCGGCCCATCGATGGCCGCCCACCCGCCTCCCAAGTCAGCTCCCACCCACCAACGTTACCGGCCACCGATGTCCGGTGCAGAGAGGGCCACAGAGTGGCTCTCTCTGCACCGGATGGCCATTTAAGGTTATTGCAGGATGCCTCCATATCGAGGCATCACTGCAATAACCGGAAAGCAGCTGGAAGCGAGCAGGATCGCTTCCAGCTGCTTTCCACACCGAGGACGTGCAGGGTACGTTCTCAGGCATTAACTGCCTTTTTTCTGAGGACGTACCCTGCACGTCCTCGGTCGTTAAGGGGTTAAAGGAAGCAACTATTAGCAAAATGCTTTATAAGCCCTTTTCGAAGAAGGTCTGTTAGCAAATCTACTGCTAAATGAAAATTAATTTTATAAACAACTCCAATATGCGTGGAAGCTAATATCATCGCCAATTAAGCTGTTTATATTGATGGTGTCCCATGGGTGATATAAACATGAGAGCGGCTAATTAAAGATGTACTACACCAGTTTAACGAAAGTCCCCTTCTAATAAGTAATATTAATATGGGAATGAGATTTCATGCAGTGTTAATTATGTCAATATTCAAGTGCACCTTTATCATCCCTTGTTAATACAAAGACAATATTGATGGTGAAAGCAATGACCCATAACTAGATTAAAAACATTTTTAATAACTGCACAAAAAGGCAGAAATGGACTTGTATTTAATCTGTGCCCACTGAGTACATAAAGGATTACAGATACGTCTGTTTCTCTCTCTCTCTTCTCTCTTTATAGATGTACTGTATGTAGAAGAATACAAAAAGCTAGGAACCATTGCTCCCTTTCTAATGGGATTTGGAAAGTCGTGGTTTAATCATTCAGCCTACCTTTATTAAACAGATTTTTGGATAAGCTATTACCTTTCAGTATTTTTTTTTTTTGTGATGCTAAAGAACACAGCCTTCTCTAACATCAAACAGGTAATGAAGGAGCCCTAGATAATGAATCATGCCTCAGTCATGTCTTTAGGATTAGTTCTGGAATGCTTTTCTTTTTTTGCATATGATATTTTGCAATTGAGTTTCCTCCTGCAGTGGAATTGCAACTTCAGGGATCGGTCTCAAATTCAAAGAAGGTTGTTTTTTTGTTTTTTTCTTGTAAGGCAATTTCTTACTGTGTTTCAGGTATTCAAACTTGTTATGGCCACTGTGCATATTTTCTAACCTAATGTTATATTTAAATTTTTGTTCTGCAGATTCTGGAATTTCTTCAGAATAATGTCACCATGTGTACACACAACCATCTGAAAGTTTTGATTTCTGCTTATTTAGTTTTGCAAAAATAGGTGATTGTTCTTCACCTGATGGTTTTTATATTCTTTCATGCTCTGGAAAAAAAATGTTCTCAGTATATAATTAAAATCTCTCAGCACAATCTGTACTGTGACAGATATTATGCGCCAAGTCAAAACATATATATGTAAGTGTATATAAAAATAATATATATGTAATCAAACTCATGTGTGATTAAAAACGTATTTAAAGTTCTCTTCAATTAATACAATTCAGCAATTCAAGCTAATAAAGCCACTTAAAAGCAATCACTTTTTGTGGTCACGCTATTCTTGAAATTCCATACATACGGGATGTGATGGATACCAAGCTGCCAAGGCTAAACCACCCCCCCCCCCCCACCTGGCTCACTCCTTTTTACTGCAGATTTGGCTTTCTTCTATAAGGTACGAGGAGTCCACGGAATTCATCCTTTACTTGTGGGATATTATCTCCTGCTAACAGGAAGTGGCAAAGAGCACCACAGCAGAGCTGTCTATATAGCTCCTCACTTAGCTCCGCCCCCCAGTCATTCTCTTTGCCTACTCTAAGTACTAGGAAGGGTAAAGTGAAAGCGGTGATAAAATATTAGTTTTTAATTTCTTCAAGTAAGAGTTTTTTGTTTTAAATGGTACCGGCGTGTACTATTTACTCTCAGGCAGCAGATGGATGAAGACTTCTGCCTGGAGGATGATGATCTTAGCATTTGTAACTAAGATCCAGTGCTGTTCCCACAGAGGCTGAGGAGTGCAGGAAACTTCAGAGTGAGGAACGTTTTCATGCTATATAGCAGTGAAGTATGTTCAGTCCTTTTTACTGGAGAGACTGTGTATTTCAGAAAGGCTGACAGTATCCTCATGAGGGTAAGGGTAAGCAGTAATCCTAAGAGCTATAGTTAGGCATTACTAAGCTTGCATAAGGGGCTAATTAGAAAATGGTTGACGCTGAGTTTTGAATGTTTGTGGGCAATAACGTTTTTTGGACACCTTTTATAGAGGGTACACTTGGCTTATCTTTTGGGTCTCAGAACCCACATGGCTAGTTTTAAACTACTCTGGTGCGATTCTTTGAGGCTGTAGACACATTGAGTGAGATGGACGGGGCCTATTTTCGCGCCTCGGATGCGCAGTTGTTTTCTCTCTGCAAGCACCAAGCTTCAACTCCTGAGGGCCCTTGTGAAAGTTTTGGGCCAAATCGAAGCTTTAGCCCCATATTTGCAATCCCTGAGGGGCCACAGCAGGGCTTGGCAAGGTGCTGGGGTGTTTTTTTTCCAGATTTAAGCCTTATTTCAATCCGGTTTGCACAATAAAGGGTTAAATGTTAAATTTTCTTGTGGAGCAAACTTAACTACACATATTGAGTCTGCTATAAAAAAAAAATGAAAAAATTGGTGAATTTTAAAGCAGTTTTGCAGAATGTGTATGCTTTTTTCTCTTAAAGGCGCAGTACCGTTTTTTAAGATTATTTTTTTTCACTAAATAAAGTGTTTTCATGCTTGTTTGTAGTCAATACTAGCCTGTTCAACATGTCTGACATTGAGGAAAGTCATTGTTCAATATGTTTAGAAGCCATTGTGGAACCCCCACTTAGAATGTGTCCCTCATACACTGAAAGGTCAATATATTGCAAAGAATATATTTTAGCTACTAAAAGTATGTCGCAGGATGATTCTCAGTCAGAAGGGAATCAGGTTATGCCATCTAATTCTCCCCAAGTGTCACAACCATTAAAGCCCGCACAAGTGACGCCAAGTACTTCTAGTGCGTCTAATTCTTTCACCCTGCAAAATATGGCCGCAGTTATGAATACTACCCTCACAGAGGTTTTATCTAAGCTGCCTGGGTTGCAGGGGAAGCGAAGTAGGTCTGGTGTGAGAACAAATGCTGAGCCCTCTGACGCTTTATTAGCCATATCCGATGTACCCTCACAATGTTCTGAGTTGGGGGTGAGGGATTTGCTGTCTGAAGGAGAGATTTCTGATTCAGGAAAGATGTTCCCTCAGACAGACTCAGATATGACGGCTTTTAAATTTAAACTAGAACACCTCTGCTTGTTGCTCAGGGAGGTTTTAGCGACTCTGGATGATTGTGACCCTATTGTAGTTCCAGAGAAATTGTGTAAAATGGACAGATTTCTAGAGGTTCCTGCCTACACTGATGTTTTTCTGGTCCCTAAGAGGATTTCGGACATTGTTACTAAGGAGTGGGATAGACCAGGTATTCCGTTCGCTCCCCCTCTTAATTTTTAAGAAAATGTTTCCCATATCAGACACCATGCGGGACTCGTGGCAGACGGTCCCTAAGGTGGAGGGAGCTATTTCTACCCTGGCTAAGCGTACAACTATACCTATTGAGGACAGTTGTGCTTTCAAAGATCCTATGGATAAAAAATTAGAGGGTCTCCTAAAGTCTTCAGGTTGAGATCCCATTAGATGATATTCTGGATAGAATTAGGGCTCTCAAGCTAGCTAATTCTTTTATTACAGATGCCGCTTTTCAACTGGCTAAATTAGCGGCAAAGAATTCAGGTTTTGCCATTTTAGCACGTAGAGAGTTATGGCTTAAGTCCTGGTCTGCTGATGTGTCATCAAAATCTAAGCTTTTAGCCATCCCTTTCAAGGGTAAGACCCTACTCGGGCCTGAACTGAAAGAGATCATTTCAGACATCACTGGAGGGAAAGGCCATGCCCTTCCTCAGGGTAAGACAAACATGATGAGGACCAAACAAAATAATTTTCGTTCCTTTTGAAACTTCAAAGGTGGTCCCTCTACCTCTTCCCCTGCTGCAAAGCAAGAGGGGAATTCTGCTCAATCCAAGTCAGTCTGGAGGCCTAACCAGACTTGGAACAAAGGTAAACAGGCCAGAAGCCCGCTGCTGCCACCAAGACAGCATGAAGGGGTAGTCCCCGATCTGGGACCGGATCTAGTAGGGGGCAGACTTTCTCTCTTTGCTCAGGCTTGGGCAAGAGACGTTCAGGACTCCTGGGCTTTAGAAATCGTAACCCAGGGGTACCTTCTAGATTTCAAAGATTATCCTCCAAGGGGGAGATTCCATCTTTTTCAATTGTCTGTAAACCAGACAAAAAGCGAGGCGTTCTTACGCTGTGTAGAAGACCTATATGCCATGGGAGTGATCTGCCCAGTTCCGAACAGAACAAGGGCAGGGGTTCTACTCCAATCTGTTTGTGGCTTTCAGACCAATTTTAGATCTCAAGATCCTAAACAAATTCCTCAGAGTCCCATCTTTCAAGATGGAGACCATTCGGACTATTTTACCAATGATCCAGGAGGGTCAATATATGACCACCGTGGACTTAAAGTATGCGTATCTACACATCCCTATCCACAAAGACCATCACCAGTTCCTCAGGTTCCCCTTTCTGGACAAGCATTACCAGTTTGTGGCTCTTCTCTTCGGGTTGGCCACAGCTCCCAGAATTTTCACAAAGGTGCTAGGGTCCTTTCTGGCAGTTCTAAGGCCGCGGGACATAGCAGTGGTGCCTTATCTGGATGATATCTTAATTCAAGCGTCGACTTGCCAACTAGCCAAATCTCACAAGGACATCGTGTTGGCTTTTCTAAGATCTCACGATAGCTTGGAAGGCAACAAAGGCTCTCCCTGATAATTTCCCAATCAGGAGGGTTACTCTGTCGGCAGCCCGTGACCGCCTCCTTGATGGCCTCCAGGATTATGCCTGCGCATACCTGGACGACATAGCGTTCTAAAGCGATACCTGGGAGGACCACCTGGTCTATCTGGGTACCGTTCTGGACCTCATCAAGGCTGCAGGTCTGACACTCAAGCCAGACAAATGTATGGTAGGGTGCTCGGAGGTCCAGTATCTTGGGCACCGGGTAGGCTGCCTTTGCCGGGCCAAGATTGAGGCAGTTGCCAACTGGCCAACCCACACGACCAAGGTCCAAGCTTTTCTATGGACGGCAAGGTACTATCGCAAGTTCGTGCCTAACTATAGCACCGTGGTCAAACCCCTGACCGACCTGACACGCAAACAGTTACCCAAACAAGTTCTGTGGTCCCCAGAGTGTGAAACCGCCTTCCAAAACCTTAAGCCCGCTCTAACTTCTGCCCCTATTCTGGCTGCTCCTAACCTGTCCAAACGTTTTTGTGTCCATACAGATGTCTCCATGTTCGGGTTGGGAGCAGTATTAAGCCAGGTGAATGAGGAGGGCCACAAGTACCCCGTGGCTTACATCAGCAGGAAGCTATTGCCCAGATAAGTAGGCTACGCTGCAGTGGAAATGGAGTGCTTGGCTCTGGTATGGGCCCTTAAAAAGCTTTAACCATAGCTCTGTGGAAGGCCCTTGACCGTCCTCACGGATCACAACCCCCTAGTCTGGCTCATTCGAGTTTCTGGGGACAATGGACGCTTGTTGCAGTGGAGTTTAGCCTTGCAGCCCTTCAACTTCACTATTCAATACTGCCCGGAAAGAGCAATGGGAATGCTGATGGACTTTCCCGGCAAACCGAATTGGAATAGCTTTCCGGACAGCCCCAGGCCGACCCTTTAAGTGGATCTAACCAGGTCTGCCAGCCGTTTCAGGGGGAGCACTGTCACGGATACCAAGCTGCCAATGCTACCCCCACCCCCCATACTACCTGGGTCACTCCTTTTATCTGCAGATTTAGCCCCTTTATGGCTTATGAGATCTCCCATACTCTTCCTATTCCTTGTTTTCTGGTTTGTACATCCTCATGGAAGAGCTGATCTCTGACCGCCTAACCCCTCTCTGGCTGGCCGGGCTCCTGGAACTACCGGTCGGCCGCATCACCCCAGACAACCGCTAACCTATACCCAGGTCGCTCCAGCGGCCCTATACCCAAGAGCTCCCCTCTTTTTTGGGGATTGGTACCCCTTAGGGAGGACAAGAGGTGGGGTGACTGCCGGAAGGGAGCTCCCTTGGGAACTTGGGGTTTTGGACCCCCCTACAACCCCTACTTCCTCTGGCTTTCCCGGTGTACCTTTTGATCCACCACTGCTCCGGCCCCCAGCAACGGATCATGACGCTGTTTGGACTGTGGCATCTGGGGGCCGAGGGCTTTCCAACAACACCCTGGAAGTGCCGCTGCTCTCCCAAAATCACCCCGGAATAACCTCCTCTGTACCACTGGGACTCTATGGGACTATGAGGTTAGGGCACCAGCCTGCCTGAAGGGGCGGGAAATCTTGGGGTCAGATAAGACCCTTATCAAGATGAGCTGGGTGTATATAAGTGTGTGTGTTTCACAATAAAGAATGTTCTTGTTCCCCCTGAATACTGGTTCTGTCTGGTTATTTGGGTGGGCTCTAGCTATAATCTCTTTTCTCTACTCTATAGCTCCAAGTTCCAGGGACAGGCAGGACCTTGTGTCCGTCACACCGGAAAAGAACATTCCCTTATCAGAAATGTACTTATTGGCCCTGCCCTGCTGAGGTTCTGCTGTATGTGGCAATATTATCTATGTGTGTATATATGTGTATATATGTAGGTTCAATACATTTTTTGAATGGCCTGAAATTTGTCTGAAGTGACAGGATGTGCCAATAATTTGTGAGGTAGTAAAGTGCATAACACATAACCAAACCTTTTTAGTGGGTAATTTATTTTGTAATTCTCAATCAGTACTGTACTAGCCTTTCTATGGTATTTTTTTTTCTTTTTATCAACAAACTATTGCCTAATAACTGTGCTATCCTATAAAACAGCACTGATTTTGATTCTACTAATGTGTCTAGTTTTTTAAATGTCCCAATACCAAGTGATGATGTAGCATTATTTTAATGTATGCTTTATCTGTTTGTTTTAAGTTGCCGTACTAATCCTCTGAGTATTTATCTCTAGGCACATGTGTAGAAGGGGATTATTTACTCTTGTGATTATTGCTGTTGTTCTGTAGCTATTATGAAGTGTGTTGCTATGAGGCCCTGAGATCCTTCAAATGTTTTTTAATATAATTACTGCAGTGCTTTGTCAATTAAAAAAATATATAAATTTCAGTTCAGTAATTGCTGAAAATCTGTTCAGCTGAAATAAACAACACAAGGTTGGTTGTTGATATTTAGCTAAAGGTTAGGAATATAACTGGTAGTTAAAGGGACAGTATACAGTAATTTTCATATAACTGCATGTAATAGACACTACTATAATGAATACTATGCACAGATACTGATCTAAAAATCCAGTATAAAACTGTTTAAAAACTTATTTAGAAGCACCCAGTTTAGCTCTGTTATAAAGGTAGTTGGAAAGCCCACTGCAAGTGCGAAAAACAGACCCTCCCCCTTCCTTTGCATATAAAAAGACCCTTTACACAAACAGGAGCAAGCTGGAGTAGGTATACATCAGTATTCTCCTAAAATTGGAGCTTGGTTAGGAGTCTGAAAATCAGAGCTATGTTATTAAAAAATAAACAAAACTGTACATTTACGGAAAACTGTATGGTCTTTATAAATGGATCAAAACATTTATGCAAAGAAAAATCTAGTGTATAATGTCCCTTTAAGTGATAGATGAGGAAGCTATATGTATTAGAATGAGTAACGTCACAGACTGGGTGGGTGGGAGGTAAGTTAGTCTGTTAATAGCCACATTCCCCTTGGGTCAAGCCAAGATCATTCTTATAATAACAGCAATAGCAGTATCCTTTGTGCTGTTCTGCAGCAGATGTTTGGGCAATGTATTTACTCATTGCTCTCACACATTTTGATGGGGGTTTTTTTTATGAGATGTAACATGAAAATACTTTGATAGTTCTTCAGGGATATCATTTGGAATTAGAAGAGTCCTTGTGAATTTCAGTGGTTTAAAGCAAAGATGTTGCATCTGTTTCAGTGCTTGAAGGGAAAGAAAACCACTTAAAAATGAATGCTGAGACCAAATAGACAACCTCATTTATATAACCCCTTTAGTGCTGCAGCATTTCACACCCCTGTACTATAGCTGTTTTCCTTCTTAAAGGGACACTGAACCCAAATTTTTTTGGGGATTCAGATAGAGCATGCAATTTTAAGCAACTTTCTAATTTACCCCCATTAGCAATTTTTCTTCATCCTCTTGCTATCTTTATTTGAAAAAGGCATCTATGCTAAGGAGACAGACAAATTTTGGTTCAGTACACTGGACAGCACTTGTTTATTGGTGGGTGAATTTATCCACCAATAAGCAAGAACAACCTAGGTTGTTCACCAAAAATGGGCCAGCATCTAAACTTACAATCTTGCTTTTCAAATAAAGATACCAAGAGAATAAAGAAAATTTAATAATTAGAGTAAATTAGAAAGTTGGTTAAAATTAGGACCACCTTGAAGGGACACTGAACCCAAATTTGTTCTTTCGTTATTCAGATAGAGCATGAAATTTTAAGCAACTTTCTAATTTACTCCTATTATCAAATTTTCTTCATTCTCTTGGTATCTTTAATGAAATGCAAGAATGTAAGTTTAGATGCCGGCCCATTTTTGGTGAACAACCTGGGTTGTCCTTGCTGATTGGTGGAAAAACTCTTCCACCAATAAAAAAAAGTGCTGTCCAGAGTCCTGAACCCATAAAAAAGCTTAGATTCCTTCTTTTTCAAATAAAGATAGCAAGAGGATGAAGAAAAATTGCTGATAAAGATAGCAAGAGAACAAAGAAACATTGATAATAGGAGTAAATTAGAAAGTTGCTTAAAATTGCATGCTCTATCTGAATCAAAAAAGAAATAAATTAGGTTCAGTGTCCTTTTAAGGCCATCTGTGGTTCAGTGTATGGAGGTGATTGGTCTCATGGTGTCCAGCATGGACATCATTCCCTTTGCCAGATACTGTCTCAGACCATTGCAACTGTGCATGCTGAAGCAGTGGAAAGGCGATCATTTGGATCTGTCTCAATAGATTTCTTTGGGCTACCAGTCGAGAGAATCGCTCTCTTGGTGGCTCTGTCAAGATCATCTGCCCCGAGGGACATCCTTTCTAAGACCATCTTGGGAGATTGTGACTATGTACGCGAGTCTATCAGGATGGAAGCTGTTTGGGGTGCTTAGAAGGTACAGGGCCTGTGGTCTCAGGAGGAACACTCCCTCCCGATCAAAATTCTGGAACTTCGGGCAATCTTCAATGCTCTGAAGGCATGGCCCCTTCTGGGTTCGTCCCGGTTTATCAGATTCCAATCAGACAATATAACCTCCGTGGCTTACATCAGCCATCAGGGGGGAACGAGAAGCTCCCTAGCAATGAGGGAAGTATCTCGGATCCTGGAGTGGGCGGAGGCCCACAGCTGTTCGCTGTCAGCAATCCACATTCCCACTGTGGACAACTGGGAAGCGGATTTTCTCAGCAGACAATCCTTTCATCCGGGGGAATTTTCTCTCCATCCCGAAGTGTTTGCGGAGATATGCAACAGGTGTGGGACGCCCGAGAGAGATCTCATGTCGTCTCTTCTCAATACCAAACTACCCAGGTATGGGTTGAGGTCCAGGGATCCTCAGGCGGTGCATATAGATACATTAGTGGTGCTTTGGAGGTTCAGTCTAATATACCTTTTCCCGCTGTTACCACTCCTTCCTCGTGTAGTGGCCTGCATCAAGCAGGAATCAGTGATACTGATTGCTCCATCATGGCCGCGAAGGACGTGGTTCGCAGATCTGGTGGGAATGTCATCTTCTCCTCCTTGGAAGTTACCTTGTTGCAGGGATCTGCTGGAACAAGGTTCTTTTGTTCATCAAAATCTAGATTCTCTGAAGCTGACTTTGTGGAGATTAAACACTTAGTCTTCGCCAAGAGTGTTTTTTCTGAGAGAGTTATTGATATTCTCATTCAAGCTTGTAAGCTGGTTACTCGTCCCATCTATCATTCGGTGTGGAGAACCTACTTATTCTGGTGTGAAGAGCGTGGATTTTCCTTGCATAAGGTTAAGGTTGCCAGGATCCTATCGTTTCTCTAGGATGGACTGGAGAAAGGCCTTTCTGCCAGTTCCCTGAGGGGACAGATTTCGGCCCTGTCTATTCTACTGCACAAGAGGCTCTTGGAGCTTCCAGATGTGTACAGTCCTTTGTGAAGGCTCTGATTAGGATCAGAGCTGTGTTTAGATCTAGGTCTGTTCTTAAGGTTTTGCAAAGGGCTCCATTTGACCCTATGCAGGAAATTGACATTAAACTGCTGTCCTGGAAGGTTTTTTTTCTACTGGCTATTGCTTCTGTGCGCAGAGTATCTGAGATTACCGCCTTGCATTATGAGCCTCCTTATCTGGTGTTGCATTCTGATAAGGCTGTCCTACGTACTAAGTTATGGTTTCTTCCTAAGGTCGTATCATACCATGACATCAATCAAGAGATTGTGGCTTCCTTCCTTGTGCCCCAATCCTCCTCCTTCGAAGGAACGTTTGCTTCATAATTTGGATGTGGTTCGCCGCCTTGACGTTCTGTCTTCAGGCTACTAAGGACTTTAGACTAACTTCTTCCTTGTTTGTTGTCTTTTTCCAGGAAGCATAAGGGTCAGAAGGTCTCTTCAAATTTGTTATCTTTTTGGTTAAGGAGTTTTATCCACTTTGCTTATGAGACAGCAGGACATAAACCTCCTCAGAGGATTACGGCTCATTTTATTAGAGCAGTGGCTTCCTCTTGGGCCTTTAAGAATGAGACCTCTATGGATCAGATTTGTAAGTTGGTTAACTGGTCCTCCTTACATTCCTTTTCTAAATTTTACAAGTTTGATGTTTTTACTTCAGCTGAAGCAGCCTTCGGGAGAGATGTTTTGCAGGCTGTGGTGCCCTCAGATTAGGGTCCGTCTCTCTTTTTGTCTTTCCCATTATCATTCAGTGTCCTCTAGAGCTTGGGTATAAATTTCCCAACTGTAAGGAATGATGCAGTGGACTCAACTTATATTAATTACATAAATTATGCTTACCAGATAATTTCATTTCCTTCTGTATAAGGAGAGTTCACGGCCCCTGCCCGTGTTCTCCGATGGGTGGCCCTCTAAATTATATTTTTCTTCTGGCACCATCTATACCCTGATATTTCTCCTACTGTTCCTTGTTCCCTCGGCAGAATGACTGGGGGAAGTGGGAGAGGTATTTAGGCTTTTGGCTGGGGTTTCTTTGCCTCCTCCTGGTGGCCAGGTTCAGTATTTACCAAAAGTAAGGAATGATGCTGTGGACTCATCTTATACAGAAGGAAATTAAATTATCTGGTAAGCATAATTTATGTTTTTAGTTGTTTGGCACTCATTGCATTTACAGAAATTTCTCACACAAATCATACCAGCATACCATCATATGGGGAAAGGCAAATAACTAAAAAAAATGGTATCATTTTTCTATTGTGTGGTTGGTAAATACCAGCACAAGAATCATTATTTTTCCTAATTTATGGTTCAACATTTAGCATCAGTTAAAGGGGCAGTCTATACTAGAATTATTGTTGTTTTAAAAGATAGATAATCCCTTTATTACCCATTCCCTAGTTTCGCATAATCAACACAGTTCTATAAATACACTTTTTACCTCTGTGATTATCTTGTATCTAAGCCTCTGAAAACTGCCACATTATTTCAGTTCTTTTGACAGACATCCATTTTAGCCAATTAGAGCTGGCTCACTGGAACTCCACGTGCGTGAGCACAGTGTTATCTATATGACACACATGAACTAACACCCTCTAGTGGTGAAAAACTGTTAAAATGCCCTGAGAGAGGAGGTGGCCTTCAAGGGCTTAGAAATTAGCATATGAACCTCCTAAGTTTAGCTTTCAACTAAGCATACCAAGAAAACAAAGCAAACTTGATGATAAAAGTAAATTGGAAAATTGTTTAAAATTACATGCCCTATCTGAATCATGAGTTTATTTTGGACTAGAATGTCCCTTTTAAACTTCCCATAACATAAAAAAGATTTTTATACCATATTATTTATAATTTAAGCATCAACAGATAAAAAAAAAATGCAGCAAACTGGGTACTGGCTGCCAGTACCTAAGATGGGGGCCAGTAGGTAGAGGGGGGAGGCTTAGAGAGCTGTTTGGGGGTGGATCAGGGAGGTTGCGGGGTAAGGGGGGGGATCCTACACTGCAGAAAATATTAAAGAAAAAAAAGCCTTTTATGCCTGATGAAACGACTGTGTTGTGTGGTCGAGAAACGTGTTGCAGCAACATTAAACTTGTCTTTTAACATTTATATACGGAAGAGTCTTTCTGCCTGATTATGCAGATTGAATTTGCTCTATCTGCACAGAAAGAACTATACAAATCATTACATCACAATTGGTTTGCCTGCACCATATCTTCAGTCTGTTTGATACTTGGATTCAAACTTCCCTGTGATCTTACCTGTGACCTGTGAACTGGTCTCTAGCTTGATGCAGGATCAGTATCCAGTTAGCTGACTACTGCAAGTGTTAGCCTGCCTGTTTGCACTATCTAGTGCCTTCAAAAATTGTGAGTTTTACTATTTACCTTGTTTATTATATATCACATATGGATTTCACTATGAGGCGCCCATTTTCTTTCTAACCTTTCTTCCTAAAGTGGTTTCGGATAGAAATATTAATCGGGAAATTGTTGTTCCTTCTCTATGTCCGAAACCTTCTTCTCATAAGGAACGTCTGTTGCACAACTTGGACATTGTGCATTCTCTAAAATTCTACCTACAGACGACTAAGGATTTTTGCCAGTCCTCTGCCCTGTTTGTCTGTTTCTCTGGAAAGCATAAAGGTCAGAAGGCTACTGCTCCTTCTCTTTCATTCTGGTTGAGAAGTATAATTCGTTATGCTTATGAGACTGCTGGTCAGCAGCATCCTGAGAGAATTACGGCTCATTCCACGAGGTCCGTCTCCTCTTCTTGGGCTTTCAAAAATTAAGGATCTGTGGAACAGATTTGCAAGGCTTCAACTTGGTCCTCTTTTGCACACTTTTTTTTAAAATTATACAAATTTTATACTTTTGCCTTGGCTGAGGCTTCTTTTGGGAGAAAGGATCTTCAAGCAGTGGTGCCTTCTGTTTAGGTCTGCCTGTCTGGTTCTCCCTCCCTAGTCATGTGTATCCTCTAGCTTGGATATTAGTTCCCACTTGTTATTGATGTTGTGGACTCTCCATATCTTAGGAAAGTAAACAAATTTATGCTTACCTGATAAATTTCTTTCTTTCCGGATATGAAGAGTCCACGACCCCACCCTTTAGTTTAAGACAGTTATTTTTTTTTTGTCTAAACCTCAGGCACCTCTACACCTTTGTGTTATTCCTCTTTCCATTTCCATTCGGTTGAATAACTGGGGATTATGGGTAGGGGAGTGACACTTAACAGCTTTGCTGTGGTGCTCGTTGCCGCCTCCTGCTGGCCAGGAGTGATATTCCCACTATTAATTGATGACGTGGACTGTCCATATCCGTAAAGAAAGAAATTTATCAGATAAGCATACATTTTTGTTTTTTACTAAAGGAGCACTTTTATAACCATTTAATATGACTGTCATTTGATAACTATAGGGGAAACAGAATATTTTAATTATGTGACCTCACTCAAATAAAGAATCATAATATTTTTCTATGATAAGATAGTAATAAAGTCTGTCAAAACAAATTGTCAGAATCCTCAACATAGAACGAGTACTGTAAGGTATTTGCCATTAATAATGACAGTAACCTTGCAGCTAGTGTAAATGAGAGAATATGAACTCTAAAATTGTCCCCTCCCCTTTATGAGACAATGTATAGGTTTATGGTTGGAGCAAGTAGTCAACTGAAAATTAGAGGGAGCAGTAAACTCTCATTTAAAATGGGGAAACTCCCTCTTTCAATTTAAATAAGAGGGAGAGATAGAGACTATAAAATAAACCACACCACTAGAAATTACGTGGTTTGGAGCAGGTGATCACCTTTTTTTAATGTTTATTTTTTTCATACAACCTGCTCTTTCAAATGAGTGGTCCTGTTTCTTTCCAGTTGGTAGCTAATTGTTATAAGACAAATACCTCTTACCGATAGTTGTATTTCTCTTGTAAGGTGTATCCAGTCCACGGATTCATCCTTTACTTGTGGGATATTCTCCTTCCTAACAGGAAGTGGCAAAGAGAGCACACAGCAGAGCTGTCCATATAGCTCCCCCTCTAGCTCCACCCCCTCCCCAGTCATTCTCTTTGCCGGCTCTAAGCAACAGGGTCCCTCTCGGAAGGGTAAAGTCAATGTGGTGTTAGATTTGTAGTTTGTTATTTTAAATGGTACCGGTGTGTACTGTTTACTTTCCACCAGAAAAGAGATGAAGATTTCTGCAGAGAGGAAGATGATTTTAGCTTGTTGTAACTAAAATCCACTGCTGTTCCCACACAGGACTGAGGAGTACAAGAAAACTTCAGTTGGGGGGAACGGTTTGCAGGTTAGGCTGCAATAAGGTATGTTCAGTCATTTATTTCTAGACAAGACTGTGATAATGCTAGAAAAGGACTGATAAGATCCCCATGAGGGAAGGGTAAGCTTTATTCAGAGACTAAGTATGGAATTACAAGCTTACATAACAGGGCTAATTTATGCTGGTTGACACTATTTTATGGCAAGTTGACACTTTTTTATGGCAAACGGTTTTTACTTATAAAGATCGTTTTTGAGACACTTAGAAGGTCCCTTTGGGTTTCTTTTTTGGGGTTGTTACCCACATGGCTAATATTTTAACTCTTAGGAGTGTTTCTTTAGGCCTCACAGCACCGGAGTAAGGTGGGAGGGGCCTAATTTCTAGTTAGATTGACTAGATCTTCAGGCTGTGTTCACATGGTGGCTCCTGCTACAGTTTGAGGACCCTTAAGAAGCTTTTTTCCCATAATCTGACTCCTAAGGGAAGGTAAGGCCACAGCAGAGCTGTGGCAAGGTGCTAAATTTGTTTTAACCGGTCTGTTAGCTTACTATTGATCCGGTTTGGGCATTAAGGGGTTAATCGATTTTTTTGCTAGTTGTGCAATCTTACCAATGCTTTAGGTACATACTGTGAAAATTTCAGAAAGTTTGGTGCATTTTTCACTGCTTTGGAAAATTGTGTGCCTTTTTTATTTCTTAAAGGCACAGTAATGTTTTTTTGCAAAGTGTGTTTTTGCTTGATTAATGTGATTTCTAAGCCTATTTGTCTTACTACTAGTCTGTAAAACATGTCTGTCACCAAGGAAAATCCTTGTTAAATGTGTTTAGAAGCCATGGTGGAACCCCCTCTCAAAATGTGTCCCACGTGTACTGATATGTCTATACATTTTAAAGACCATATTGTTGCACTTAAAAATGTGGCCCAAGATGATTCTCAGACATAAGTTAATTAGGTTAGCCCGTTGACCTCTCCCCAAGTGTCACAACCAGTTACGCCCGCTCAAGCGACGCCTAGCACCTCTAGCGCGTCTAACTCTTTTACCTTACAAGATTTGGAGGCAGTTATGGATAATACCCTCTCAGTTTTTTTATCTAAGCTGCCCGTGTTACTTGCAAAGCGTGATAGCTCTGTTTTAAGAACAGATTATGAGCATTCTGATGCTTTAGTAGCCGTATCCGATATACACTCACAACACTCTGAAATGGGGGTGAGGGATGTGCTGTCTGAGGGAGAAATTTCCGATTCGGGAAAGGTTGCTCCTCAGACAGACTCGGATACGTTGGCCTTTAAATTTAAACTAGAACACCTCCGCTTATTACTCAGGGAGGTATTAGTTACTCTGGATGACTGGGACCCTTTGGTGGTTCCAGAGAAATTGTGTAAAATGGACAAGTACCTAGAAGTTCCTGTTTACACTGATGTGTTCCCGGTCCCTAAGAGGATTGCGGATATAGTAACTAGGGAGTGGGATAGACCAGGTATTCCGTTTGTTCCCCCTCCTGTTTTTAAGAAAATGTTCCCCATATCTGACACCACACGGGACTCGTGGCAGACGGTCCCTAAGGTGGAGGGGGCTGTTTCTTTACTTGCTAAGCTCACAACCATACCAATTGAGCACAGTTGTGATTTTAAAGACCCTATGGATAAAAAGTTAGAGGGTTTACTTAAGAACATTTTTGTTCATCAAGGTTTTCTTCTCCAACCTATAGCGTGCATTGTTCCTTTAACTACTGCAGCTGCTTTCTGGTTCGAGGCGCTGGAAGATGCGCTCCAGACGGAGACCTCATATGAGGATATTATGGACAGAATTAAGGCTCTTAAGCTGGCTAATTCTTTTATCACAGATGCCGCTTTCCAACTAGCTAAGTTAGCTGCAAAGAATTCAGGTTTTGCCATTCTGGCGCGCAGGGCGCTATGGCTCAAGTCCTGGTCGGCCGATGTGTCGTCAAAATCCAAACTGCTGAACATCCCTTTTAAAGGAAAGACCCTTTTCAGGCCTGAATTGAAAGAGATTATCTCAGAAATCACTGGGGGAAAAGGCCATGCTCTCCCTCAGGACAAGTCCTTTAAGACAAAGAACAAACAAAATAATTTTCGTTCCTTTCGAAATTTCAGGAGCGGTCTCGCTTCATCCTCCCCTGCTGCAAAGCAAGAGGGGTAACACTTCACAACCCAGGGCAGCCTGGAAACCTTACCAGGGCTGGAACAAGGGTAAACAGGCCAAGAAGCCTGCTGCTGCCTCCAAGACAGCATGAAGGGGTAGCCCCCGATCTGGGACCGGATCTAGTAGGGGGCAGACTCTCTCTCTTCGCTTAGGCCTGGGCAAGAGACATACACGATCCCTGGGCCTTAGAGATTGTATCCCAGGGATATCTTCTAGAATTCAAGGACTCCCCTCCAAGGGGAAGGTTCCATATTTCTCGTCTGTCTACACACACGACAAAGAAAGAGGCGTTCTTACGCTGTGTAGAAGACCTACATACAATGGGAGTGATCCACCCAGTTCCAATTGCGGAACAAGGGCTGGGGTTTTACTCAAACCTGTTTGTGCTTCCCAAAAAAGAAGGCACTTTCAGACCAATCCTGGATCTCAAAATTCTAAACAAATTCCTCAGAGTCCCATCATTCAAGATGGAGACCATTCGGACAATCTTACCAATGATCCAGGAGGGTCAATATATGACTACCGTGGATCTAAAGGATGCGTATCTACACATTCCTATTCTCAAAGATCATCACCAGTTTCTCAGGTTTGCCTTTCTGGACAAACATTTTCAGTTTGTGGCTCTCCCTTTCGGATTGGCCACTGCTCCCAGAATTTTCACAAAGGTGCTAGGGTCCCTCCTGGCGGTGCTAAGACCGTGGGGCATAGCAGTGGTGCCTTATCTAGACGACATCTTAATTCAGGCGTCAACTTTCCAAAGAGCCAAGTCTCGCACCGAAATCGTAGTGGCCTTTCTGAGGTCTCACGGGTGGAAGGTGAACATCAAAAAGAGTTCTCTCTCCCCCCTCACAAGAGTTCCCTTCCTAGGAACACCAATAGACTTGGTAGAAATGAAAATATTTCTGACGGAGGTCAGAAAGTTAAAACTCTTAACTACTTGCCAAGCTCTTCATTCCATTCCTCGGCCGTCTGTAGCTCAGTGCATGGAGACAATCGGACTAATGGTAGCGGCAATGGACATAGGCCCTTTTGCACGGATACACCTCAGACCACTGCAACTATGCATGCTCAAATAGTGGAATGGGGATTATGCAGATTTGTCTCCTCAAATACAGTTTGACCAGGGGACCAGAGATTTTCCGCAGACCAGAGTGGATTATCGTAACGACCGACGCCAGCCTGTTGGGCTGGGGTGCAGTCTGGGACTCACTGAAGGCTCAGGGCTTATGGTCTCGGAAAGAAGCTCTTCTCCCGATAAACATTCTGGAACTGAGGGCGATATTCAACTCTCTTCAGGCATGGCCTCAGCTAGCTGCGGCCAAATTCATCAGATTCAGTCGGACAACATCACGACTGTAGCTTACATCAACCATCAAGGGGGAACAAGGAGTCCCCTAGCAATGATGGAAGTAACCAAAATAATCAGGTGGGCGGAGGATCACTCTTGCCACCTCTCAGCAATTCACATCCCAGGAGTAGACAACTGGGAAGCAGATTTTCTAAGTCGTCAGACTTTTCATCCGGGGGAGTGGGAACTCCACCCGGAGGTATTTGCCCAGCTGACTCAGCTATGGGGCACTCCAGAATTGGATCTGATGGCGTCCCGTCAGAATGCCAAACTTCCTCTTTACGGGTCCAGGTCCCGGGATCCCCAGGCGGTGTTGATAGATGCTCTAGCATCGCCTTGGTCCTTCAATCTGGCCTATGTGTTTCCACCGTTTCCTCTCCTTCCTCGTCTGGTTGCCAGAATCAAGCAGGAGAGGGCGTCAGTGATTCTAATAGCACCTGCGTGGCCACGCAGTACTTGGTATGCAGACCTAGGGGACATGTCATCTGTTCCACCATGGACTCTGCCAATGAGGTAGGACCTTCTACTTCAAGGTCCTTTCAAACATCCAAATCTAATTTCTCTGCGTCTGACTGCTTGGAGATTGAACGCCTAATTCTATCGAAGCATGGTTTCTCTGAGTCGGTTATCGATACCCTGATTCAGGCTAGAAAGCCTGTCACCAGGAAAATGTACTATAAGATTTGGCGAAAATATCTTTGTTGGTGCGAATCCAAGGGCTACTCATGGAGTAAGATTAGGATTCCCAGGATATTGTCTTTTTTCCAAGATGGATTGGAGAAAGGATTGTCAGCTAGTTCCTTAAACGGACAGATATCTGCTTTGTCTATTCTTTTACACAAATGTCTGGCGGAGGTACCAGACGTTCAAGCATTTACTCAGGCTTTAGTCTGAATCAAGCCTGTTTATAGACCTGTGGCTCCGCCATGGAGTCTGAATTTAGTTCTTTCAGTTCTGCAAGGGGTTCCGTTTGAACCTTTACATTCCATAGATATTAAGCTCCTATCTTGGAAAGTTTTGTTTTTGGTAGCTATCTCTTCTGCACGAAGAGTTTCAGAGTTATCTGCTTTACAGTGTGACTCACCTTTCTTGGTGTTCCATGCAGATAAGGTAGTTTTGCGTACCAAACCTGGTTTTCTTCCTAAGGTTGTGTCTAATAAGAATATTAACCAGGAAATTGTTGTTCCTTCTCTGTGTCCTAATCCTTCGTCAAAGAAGGAACGTCTGTTACACAATCTTGATGTGGTTTGTGCTTTAAAGTTCTATTTACAAGCAACTAAGGATTTCAGACTAACAACTTCTTTGTTTATCTATTCTGGTAAGAGGAGAGGTCAAAAGGCGACCGCTACCTCTCTTTCCTTTTGGCTGAAAAGGTTTTACAAGCAGTGGTGCCTTCCGTTTAAGGTACCTGTCTCGTTCCCTCCCTTCATCCGTGTCCTAAAGCTTTGGTATTGGTATCCCACAAGTAAAGGATGAATCCGTGGACTGGATACACCTTACAAGAGAAAACAGAATTTATGCTAACCTGATAAATTACTTTCTCTTGTGGTGTATCCAGTCCACGGCCCACCCTGTCATTTTAAGACAGGTGTTTTTTTATTTTTAAACTACAGTCACCACTGCACCCTATGGTTTCTCCTTTTTCTTCCTAACCTTCGGTCGATTGATTGGAGGGTGGAGCTAGAGGGGGAGCTATATGGACAGCTCTGCAGTGTGCTCTCTTTGCCACTTCCTGTTAGGAAGGAGAATATCCCACAAGTAAAGGATGAATCCGTGGACTGGATACACCACAAGAGAAAGTAATTTATCAGGTAAGCATAAATTCTGTTTTTTGGGCTTCTGGCAATTTTTAAAGGCCTTTATTACCTCTTCACCATAGAAATTTTTCATACAACCCCATATTTTAAGTTTACAATAAGGGATTTTATAGCTATCAAGTAATTGTCTACTGATAACGATCACCTTGCAGTTACTGTTAGCCTAATTGTGTGGTGGTGGTGGTTATATTAGGGCTTATAGATCCATCTTTCCCTGAACTAATACAACATTTTAGGAATCTAAATAAATGGGAAAACTCAGTGAATGTAAAAATAGATAATTTTTTGTGAAATTCTAAAATAGGATGATTTTTTGTTACACAAATATTTTATGTTTGTTTTTTCATTGCTGAGTGAGTTTAAAAATAGGTAGTAGCATGCATACATTGTCAAAATTAAACCCCTCTTGGAATGTTCTGTAATTTATTGTATAAGAGAGAAAGTTTTCTATACCATTTTCTACATAATTGCAAAAGTACAAAGTGAATTCTTTACTCTGACTTTTAATTATTATTTTTAATGAACAATATAGATATACAATTGCAAATTCTGGTTTTGTGTGAAGGTGATTTGAAGCTAAATATGGGACAATAAAATGTATCAAATAGGAATATATTATTTACATGCTGCTATTTACAATGTACGCTATAGAAAATGACACTTTTTTTGGTTTTCTTTTTGCATTTTATATGGTGGTGTTTTTTCTGTGTTAGGGTATTTCTGCAACTAAAGATTTTTTTTTAAATGCTTGATATGATTATTGTGGGTACCTCACAATTTTTTTCCCCTTCGTGTTTGTAAATGCTACGAGTATCAAACAACTACTTTAAAAAAAAAAAAAAAAAAGCCCTAGCACAGGGGTGTGAAATGTCTCTGCTGGTATGTTGTCAAAAACTTTTGCAGTATAGATTCATTATTTATTTTGTCCCTTTTCCTGTAATTTAACATTGGCAATTGTCAGTATATTTATGAAAATCTTAGTAGTGCTATCCAAATAATATATCGGCTTATGGCAAGGTTATAACGCAATACAAATAATAATTTTCCTTAAAAATAGAAACCCTTAATCAACATGCACTTACTAGACCATACAATTAATATAAATATCTGAATTCTTTTATTTAGTTAATATTCATGAACATATTGAAATATATTTGCAATAAAAGGAAATGAAATAATATTATATGCGCTTGAAAACTATTTAAATATGCTATGCAAAGTTCATACACGCTTATCTTAAAAACCAGCCTTATTTACAAATCTTTTAACATCCAAGCAATACAATTTTAAACTGTGCTCTTAAGCAATAGGATAATATATATATTCTGCTATTTAACTGTAATTTATCCTAATACAAAATTAACTGACAATATCAGAACTTGCATAGATGAGTTACTTAGCCAATCATACACAGATTTAAACAATACCTAGGCTTATGACTACCAATTTAAAATACAATATACTTCTGAATTATTATTATATATTTGCATAGAGGAAACAATTTAGTAGCAAAAATTTGTTTAACCATTCACAGGCTGAATACTAGTAAAATTTCAGACTGTTTTCTAAATCTATTAAATACAAGTTGACTATGCTCTCACCAGTTCCCTTATTGTTTCAAGTTTTTTTTTTTTTTTTTTTAATTAGAACAATATATATACTTCACCAATTTTGAACCAATTCGTAGCGGTCTTTAGGTCATCTCATTCGAAGGAAGGTTTTTGCACAAATCAGGGTTAAGTTTTGAGCTCCTTGCTGAAGTGAAATGTTCCCAGGTATATCGCAGCCAAAATCAGATCACTCATTTCAGCAAGTTACAGACAACTGTCCCTTGTGCATTCAACACTCCCATTATATATAATCATTGATAACCTGTTTCGTTCACGCCCTTTTTGCTTGTCCCTTGTCATTGGATAATTGGTTTAGTATACATTGTTGTTATGGAAACGCCCACGGAGCCTTGTCCCTTGTCATTGGATAACCGGAATATCTCATTCCCAACAGCCAAAAGGCTTTCTGGCTGTAGTTCTCTCATGGCAACACCGGGTGGCAGTATTACAAACAGACACAGCAATATCATTTTTAACATTTGACCAACCTAAATCAGTATTTCTATGAAAGGGTTATTCATTTATCATAATTTACTGCAACAACTATTCACAATATTTGTTTTGGAAAAGTTATATCTTAATGAATTTTCTGATCATTTTGATATGAAATATCAAATACATCTAACATTATATTAAAATAATTTATATTTCATTTAGCCTAACAGAAAATTTATATTTCATAGTCATATCACATCAAAGTAACTTCCATATCTTCATCTCACTATATTTTAAAAGATGTATTTAAAACTTTATAAACATTTATTGCACATTCATATGATATGACTTATTTCATCTCACGCAAGCATTCCATCTGAAATAAAGTAATAAGTGTCATTAATTATTTCTTTCCAGGTCCACAAGTATTTATTTATATTCTTAAAAACACAGAGGCTAAGTAAGATCTTTTATGTTTTCAAAACATATATATATATATTCCCTTTGTAAAATGTATTTAATTCAGTATTGTACTGTATTCCAACAAGAATATGCCATATTTTATGTTTCTAATAAGCCCAGGATGTATGAACCTTCTTCATGCAGATCTGAGATTATATGTCTGAAAAATATAAACACTACAGAGGTTATTAAACATTTTTGACTAACTAAAACAGTTACCTCCCAAGCTTAGCAAATATAGTATTAGACAATTTCCCAAATTTCTATATTTAATACATTCTGAGGCATGCATTCAAATAGAAAGAAAAAAATAAATGATTATTTGCTGTCTGTTCAGTAGGTTCTCAGGGTCACACCTTAGCATTTGTCTTTTGTTTCCCAAGGCCTTCACTGCCCCACATGGGGTCAATCCACGAGTAGTTGAGCTATCAGTGCAGACGTGTATTTGATGTTTAGGGATAACTAACACCTATGTGCATAAAAGCTGTTTCCCTATGATTTTGATCAGTTCCAAGAGGGTATTTCAGACGTCTCGACTCCATACACCACATGGGGTACAGACTGCTATGAAATTTGCGCTTCCTAATTAAGAAGCAAATGTTTTATTGTTCCCACTTTAGCTAGGAATTTCTCTTGTAAATAAATTTCTATTAGTTTCCTGTTTAATTGAAGAAGTGGGGGAGAATTAAACCTGTTTGAAGTTAGTTCTTCTGAATGCAATGAGTTATTTTCTACTGATCAGTGAAAATATCTGATCAAAGATACAGATTTATTAATCTTGAAATATATGATTAAAATATATATTTATTAACCTTACATATACCTTGACACAATAGTTGATTTCCTCAAATTTCACTGAGTTTCTATAAAGTAGTGGGTGCCACCATGTTGGAATCTAATCTTCCCTCATCTATTCCTTCCTCATGCTGCACGTTGGTTGCTATATGCAGGAGCTGATATATATATATCTGTTCCTAATTGGCCATAGCAAAATAAGGATGATAAACCACATTCCATAGGCCTTTCAAGAGGTGTCCTGAGTCTGCAAAATTTTACTAACAAAATTACAGTTTTAAATATTAATTAATTTGCATACACATCTTTTTTTAACGCTGTGAATTCTGTCTGATGCATAAATAAAACAGTAAAAAAGTGATACTGACATCCCTTTAATGTTGGACTTTAACGCTTTTGTTTATTTATTTTAAGTTTTATTTTGTCACAGAATATTTTTTATTCTTCATACAATTATAATGATCTAGTATATTCTGCATCATGTTGGTTTAACAAACAAATGTTTTGGGTGTTTTTTGTGATGGGAACAAATATAAGATTTTATGAGTTTGGGTTAATAGGTATTCATGTACTAGGTCGTATTGTTAGTATGAGTTTCTTTAACCCCTTTACCTAAATGCACGTGTGTGTGTATGTATATATGTGTGTGTGTGTGTGTGTGTATGTATATATATATGTGTATGTATATATATATATATATATATATATATATATATATATATATATATATATATATATATACACAGTGTGTATATATATATATATATACACAGTGTATATATATATATATATATATAATGTCGTGCAGTACTTTGCCTATCGTACCACACAACGTGTATATACGTCTGAGCTTCAGGAAGCTGCTGCAGTCCCAGCTATTAAGTTATAGCCAGAAGCTGAAGTTCCTGAGCTCCAGGCATCTGCCTGCATATGGAACCGGAGTGCAATTGGTGCTCCGATTCCATATGAGGGCAGATGCCAGATCGTTACAGAAGGTGACACTGGTGTGTGACGCTGTCTGTACTGATCTTCTGCTGATGCCGGCGGGAGAGTATGTGGGAGGCGGGTAGGGAGGGCCCTACAGTAATAAAATTAAAAAATAAAGGTAGAGGGCAGGAAGAAAGGGATCCTTCACTACAGAAAAAAGGTGAGTAGTGGGGTCCCCAACTATATCCTACACTGCAGAAAATATTAAAAGATAAAAAAAAAAAGCCTCAAATTTTCACATTGGCAGACTGTCTGCCAGTACCAAAGATGGGGGTGACTGAAGGGTAAGGGAAGAGAGCTGTTTGGGAGGGATCAGGGGGTGGGAAGTGTCAGGTGGGAGGGTAATCTCTATACTAAAGCTAAACTTAACAAAAAGCAATGGCAAAGCCAAATATGCGATTTCAGAACAAAGGGGATCCAGAGAATCTTTTACCACCATTTGTGCCATGATTGCACAAGCAGTATGTCAAGAATTTCAGTGAGAAACCTAAGGTTTGTGAAAAAATTAACAATTTTTTTCTTATATTTGATCGCATTAGGCGATGAAATGGTGGCATCAAATATACCAAAATGGGCCTAGATCAATACCTTGGGTTTTCTACTTAAAATATATATAGTTTTGACAGGTAGATAAAAAAACAGGGTTCTTTTTCTGTTTAAATGTGATGGCATAAATGCTAAAAATTATCCGGTATTTTAGGGATGGTTTTCTCTGAAAGTCCCGGTAGTGAAGGGGTTAAAAAGGGACAGCTTTGTCGAAGAGCATAGCTAGGCTGGCTCATGAGCAGTGATGGGAGCTAGCTTCCGATTGGTGCCTTTTGTTATTGGCTTAGAAGATGTGTTCAGCTAGCTCCCAGTATTATATTGCTGCTCGTGAGCCTACTCTTCAACCTAGGATCCCAAGAGAACAAACACATTTGAGAATAGACGTAAATTGGAAAGTTGCATGCTCTATCTGAACCATGAAAGTTAAAGTTTGACTTCACTGCCCCTTAAAGGTCTGCTGGCCTGTTATATTTCAGTCTTTAGCATTACTGTTTAAAATGGGTACTTGAGATTTGAAAATGTTGTTTATAATCCAATTTTAAAATGGTGGTGTGTTGTTTTTTTTTTTTTTTTTTTTTTTTTTTTTTATTTATTTACTGTGTGAATGTCTGCAGATGCCTTTAATTTAACCCCTGCCAGTAGACAACCTTATAAGACAGACACATGCTGTTGAGTGAGGTTTTCTGTAATCTGATGCATCTCTCGTTGACTGACAGGGCAAGCTGTTTAACTTCACTCTGGTTGTATGAAATGATCGGTCTCTTGCGACTGGCTGCTGTATCGTTACCTTTTGGACTCCTGTTCACTAGAACCATGGCTTGGGCTTCCAGTGGGAAAACTCACACTGACCTTGTCAACAATCTCCGCAGTAAGTAGATGTGTGTTCCAATAAATATTTGCAGAAGTTAAAGGGACAGAGAACTGCCAAAATATTATTAGATCCTAAGTACTTTTTGCTTTAATTATCTTGGATCAAAACTAGTTTGATAAAGGTTTAAAACAAAATGTTCAGTAGCATCCCTGTGTAAATATAACATATTTTTTTTTTTTTTTTTTTTTTTTTTTTTTAAATATTTTTATTGAGGCAAATAATAAAACAGTACAAAGCATAGTAACCACGTACATAGGCCCTTAACCTGTAAGGGCAATTGTCAAAAGTATATAACGCTGCCAATACAGTAAGCATGACATGCCATATTTTGAATCATTAATGAAAACTTACATTTCAGAAACAATGGGTGTTATAGAACAAATAGTCAAAGATAATGTATAAAATTGTAATGCTTCCTGTGTGGTTAAAAAACAGAATAACTGACCTCAAGTTTTTTAAATAAACAGCATATAGGGCCCTTTTGGGGTCCTCCAGACTATAAACATATACATATATTATAGAAAAGTTTATCAATCATAACTATAAATGAAGGACTCTTATGTAGTTTTTAGGGGGTCATCGATGGGATCTGTGTCCCCTTAGCTAGTAAATAAGCTCCAAAAGGGGAGGGGCGGAGCCTAGTATTATAGAAACATACTAAAAGTATAAGATAGCAGAGTTGGACCTGGACTAGTGCTAGGAATGTATGTGGGGCTGGGTGAATTCTCTAACCTTAACATATAGAAATTGCCAGCAGCAAGAAAGTTATAGAGGATCAGCTGCCCCGGCCGTCGGCAGCCTCATAGTTAACAATAAAGAATCATCTTTGCTGCAAAATTGTTGTGCCTATTGGTTAAGTCTTGGGTTTTTATATACTATTGATTAACTTCAGTGCAGTAACAAAACACACTACCTGAGCATGTGCCCTATACCCAAGCAGCATGCCAGTCACAGTGCGTAGTAAGTGTTTAACTAAGTGTTGCCAGATACAGAAAACAATAAAGCGGTACAAGAAACTGCACATGCTACACTGCAGTAATTGCTGTAGGCCTGGATAATTAAACCTATGCAACATACACAGTCTTATATAGCTGTACCATACCCCCTAACAACTTTAGGTAATTAAATCTTCTAGACATTGTCATGTCGCACAAAACATTGTACATCTAAATCTATACTACATCTATATTAACATTTAGTTCTCCCCCAAGCAGGAGGGTCTGACCCAAGGAAATTATTTAGTTCAGTACTAGTTAGAAGGCAGGCGTTGTAAATAAAATGTGGTAGGTCTAGATGTTATCAGTTCAAGCATACCCACTTAAAATATCTGTATAAGATTTGATCAATATATAATAAGAATAAAACAGTAGGTATAAGACTAGCTATATAAGCAGGTATAGTAACAAAAACATATCATACAGGAAATTAGCAGCTTTAAAGGGAGAGGCTACTATATTATATATGGCTATAGACAATTTGTAAACCACTTGAAAAACATTTTTTAGGGTATAAATAAACTGAGAAAAACAGAACTAATCAGTGTACTCAGCCTTATCAGCTATGTTTCAACACCTATATGAGAGATTGCTGACCAACTAATTTGTTAGCAGGTATACAGACAGTAGTATTGAATGCATAATATGCTTATATGATATCTAAAGCAATGCAAAAAAAAAAAAAAAAAAAAAAAAAAAAACAGTATCACCCTTAATGCTGAAGTAACATATAAACAAATTTAGAGGCAAAATATGGTAAATATAACATATTTTTTATGCTGACATGGGAAAATAATTAACAGCGTTTGCTCATTGATTGCATTTAAACATGAAACAAATTTTTTGTTTGTATATTCATAATTTATATCTACAATACAACAATTACCTGCAAAATGCATGCATTGAAAACTGATTTGAGGAACTACTTGAAAATTCTGTGAAGTACACAACTTCTGTCTAGTATGTAGCTGGTTGAGGAGATTTGCCGCATTTTGAAGGAAACCTAGGTTACAGAATTTGCTTATGTATATATGTATTTATATGTGTATATGCTGTTTGTATTTACAGACATATATACACATATGAATACATATGTATACATATATATAGTTATAGACATTTATAGAAGTGCATTGGAGACCTTTGCAGTTAAGTAAATGAAAACATGTAAAATCATATTTATGCAATATTCATTTTTTAGCTGTGCACTTACGGTAAATACTTCACATCCCAATGTTCTGCACATAGCATAATATGTTGTATGGATTTATAAATATATATATATATATATATATATATATATATATATATATATATATATATATATATATATATACCTACAGTATATGTAAACACACACATACACATATTATATATATGAGAGAGAGAGAAAGAGAGAGAGAAAGAGAGAGAGAGAGAAGAGAGAGAGGAGAGAGATAAATCTATATAGTACCAAAATACCATTTCTTCTATAAGGTACGACGTGTCCACGGATTCATCCTTTACTTGTGGGATATTATCCTCCTGCTAACAGGAAGTGGCAAAGAGCACCACAGCAGATATGTCTATATAGCTCCACCCCCTAGTCATTCTCTTTGCCTACTCTAAGTACTAGGAAGGGTAAAGTGAAAGAGGTGATAAAATATTAGTTTCTCTTGTAAGATGTATCGAGTCCACGGATTCATCCTTACTTGTGGGATATTCTCCTCCCCTAAAAGGAAGTGGCAAAGAGAGCACCCACAGCAGAGCTGTCTATATAGCTCCCCCCTTAGCTCCACCCCCCAGTCATTCTCTTTGCCTACTCTAAGAAACTAGGAAGTGCATAGCGAGTGTGGTGACAAAAATGTTAGTTTCTTTCATGTAATTAGCAAGAGTCCATGAGCTAGTGACGTATGGGATATACATTCCTACCAGGAGGGGCAAAGTTTCCCAAACCTCAAAATGCCTATAAATACACCCCTCACCACACCCACAATTCAGTTTTACAAACTTTGCCTCCCGTGGAGGTGGTGAAGTAAGTTTGTGCTAGATTCTTCGTTGATATGCGCTTCGCAGCAGGCTGGAGCCCGGTTTTCCTCTCAGAGTGCAGTGAATGTCAGAGGGATGTGAAGAGAGTATTGCCTATTTGAATACCATGGTCTCCTTCTACGGGATCTATTTCATAGGTTCTCTGTTATCGGTCGTAGAGATTTCTTCTCCTACCTCCCTTTTCAGATCGACGATATTCAATTGACTTTTTTTCCCTGTGGGCTGTTAGGCTCGCGGGGGCTGAAAATGCTTCAATTTATTGCGTCATTTTTGGCGCAAATTTTTTTGTCATTTCCGGCGCCCTAATTTAACGCCGGAAGTTGTTCATGGTTGCGTAATTTTTTTTGACGTTTTTTGTGTTCAAATGTTTTTTTGCGCCAAAAATGTGGACGTTATTTTTTTTGGCGCCACCGGATGTGGCGTCATACTTAGCACCAAAAATATAGGCGTTGTATTTAGCGCAAATAATATGGGCGTCTTTTTGGCGCCAAAAAATGTGGACGTCATTCTTGTCTCCACTTTTTTTTTTCACATTATTTCAGTCTCATTTTTCATTGCTTCTGGTTGCTAGAGGCTTGTTCATTGGCATTTTTTCCCATTCCTGAAACTGTCATTTAAGGAATTTGATAATTTTGCTTTATATGTTGTTTTTTCTATTACATATTGCAAGATGTCTCAACTTGACCCTGGATCAGAATCTACTTCTGGAAAGACGCTGCCTGATGCTGGTTCTACCAAAGTTAAGTGCATTTGTTGTAAACTTGTGGTAACTGTTCCTCCGGCTGTAGTTTGTGATGAATGTCATGATAAACTTGCTAATGCAGATAGTATTTCCATTAGTAATAATCCATTACCTGTTGTTCCTTCAACATCTAATACTCAGGATGTTCTTGTTAATGTAAAAGAATTTATTAGGAAGGCTCTGTCTGTTATTCCTCCTTTCAGTAAGCGTAAAAGGTTTTTAAAACTTCTCATATTTCAGATGAATTTTTAAGTGACCGTCATCATTCTGATTTGTCTGTTTCAGATGAGGATTTATCTGGTACAGAAGATTCTGTCTCAGATATTGACACTGATAAATCTTCATATTTATTTAAAATGGAATTTATTCGTTCTTTACTTAAAGAAGTGTTAATCGCATTAGATATGGCGGAGTCTAGTCCTCTTGATACTAAATCTACTAAGCGTTTAAATTCGGTTTTCAAACCTCATATAGTTATTCCAGAAGTTTTTCCTGTCCCTGATGCTATTTCTGAAGTAATTTGTAGGGAATGGAATAATCTGGGTACTTCATTTACTCCTTCTCAAAGGTTTAAAAAATTGTACCCTGTGCCATCTGATAGATTAGAGTTTTGGGGCAAAATCCCTAAAGTTGATGGGGCTATCTCTACTCTTGCTAAACTTACTACTATTCCTACGGCGGATAGTACTTCCTTTAAGGATCCTTTAGATCGGAAGCTTGAATCCTTTCTAAGGAGAGCTTATTTATGTTCAAGTAATCTTCTTAGACCTGATATTTCTTTGGCTGATGTTGCTGCAGCTTCCACTTTCTGGTTGGAGGCTTTAGCGCAACAAGTGTCAGACCATAACACTCATAGCATTGTTAAACTTCTTCAACATGCTAATAACTTTATTTGTGATGCCATCTTTGATATCATTAGAATTGATGTCAGGTATATGTCTTTAGCTATTTTAGTTAGAAGAGCTTTATGGCTTAAAACTTGGAATGCAGATATGACTTCTAAGTCGACTTTGCTTTCTCTTTCTTTCCAAGGTAATAAATTATTTGGTTCTCAGTTGGATTCTATTATTTCAACTGTTACTGGGGGGAAAGGAACTTTTTTGCCTCAGGACAAAAAATCTAAAGGTAAATACAGGGCTGCTAATCGTTTTCATTCCTTTCGTCAGAATAAGGAACAGAAGCCTGACCCTTCCCCTAAAGGAACGGTTTCCGTTTGGAAACCTTCTCCAGTCTGGAATAAATCCAAGCCTTTTAGAAAATCAAAGCCAGCTCCCAAGTCCACATGAAGGTGCGGCCCTCATTCCAGCACAGCTGGTAGGGGGCAGGTTACTATTTTTCAAAGATATTTGGATCAATTCGATTCACAGTCTTTGGATTCAGAACATTGTTTCACAAGGGTACAGAGTAGGTTTCAAGGTAAGGCCGCCTGCAAGAAGATTTTTTCTCTCTCGCATTCCAATAAACCCAGTGAAGGCTCAAGCATTTCTGAAATGTGTTTCAGATCTAGAGTTTGCTGGGGTAATTGTGCCAGTTCCAGTTCTGGAACGGGGTCTGGGGTTTTACTCAAATCTATTCATTGTACCAAAGAAGGAGAATTCCTTCAGACCAGTTCTGGATCTAAAAATTTTGAATCGTTATGTAAGGATACCAACATTCAAAATGGTAACTATAAGGACTCTTCTGCCTTTTGTTCAGCAAGGGCATTATATGTCCACAATAGATTTACAGGATGCATATCTGCAGATTCCGATTCATCCAGATCACTATCAGTTTCTGAGATTCTCTTTTCTAGACAAGCATTACCAGTTTGTGGCCCTTCCGTTTGGCCTAGCAACAGCTCCAAGGATCTTTTCAAAGGTTCTCGGTGCCCTTCTCTCTGTAATCAGAGAACAGGGTATTGCGGTATTTCCTTATTTGGACGATATCTTGGTACTTGCTCAGTTTTCACATTCTGAAGAATCTCATACGAATCAACTTGTGTCGTTTCTTCAAAGACATGGTTGGAGGATCAATTTACCAAAGAGTTCGTTGATTCCTCAGACAAAGGTAACCTTTTTGGGTTTTCAAATAGATTCAGTGTCCATGACCTTGTCTCTAACAGAAAAGAGACGTCCGGAATTGGTTTCAGCCTGTCGAAACCTTCAGTCTCAATCATTCCCTTCGGTAGCTTTGTGCATGGAAATTCTAGGTCTCATGACTGCTGCATCGGACGCGATCCCTTTTGCTCGATTTCACATGAGACCTCTCCAGCTTTGTGTGCTGAACCAATGGTGCAGGGATTATACAAAGATATCACATCTAATATCCTTAAATCGACACGACACTCTCTGACGTGGTGGATAGATCACCATCGTTTAGTTCAAGGGGCTTATTTTGTTCGTCCAACCTGGACTGTGATCTCAACAGATGCGAGTCTGTCAGGTTAGGGAGCTGTATGGAGATCTCTGACAGCGCAGGGGGTTTGGGAATCTCAGGAGGCGAGATTACCAATCAACATTTTGGAACTCCGTGTGATTTTCAGAGCTCTTCAGTTCTGGCCTCTTCTGAAGAGAGAATCGTTTATTTGTTTTCAGACAGACAATGTCACAACCGTGGCATATGTCAATCATCAAGGGGGGACTCACAATGCTCAGGCTATGAAAGAAGTATCTCGGATACTTGTATGGGCGGAATCCAGCTCCTGTCTAATCTCTGCGGTTCACATCCCAGGTGTAGACAATTGGGAAGCGGATTATCTCGGTCGCCAGACGTTACATCCGGGCGAATGGTCTCTTCACCTAGAGGTATTTCTTCAGATTGTTCAAATCTGGGGACTTCCAGAAATAGATCTGATGGCCTCTCATCTAAACAGGAAACTTTCCAGGTATCTGTCCAGATCCAGGGATCCTCAGGCGGAGGCAGTGGACGCGTTGTCGCTTCCTTGGAATTATCATCCTGCCTATATCTTTCCGCCTCTAGTTCTTCTTCCAAAAGTGATTTCCAAAATTCTAATGGAACGTTCGTTTGTACTGCTGGTGGCTCCAGCATGGCCTCACAGGTTTTGGTATGCAGATCTCATTCGGATGGCCAGTTGCCAACCTTGGACACTTCCGTTAAGACCAGACCTTCTATCTCAAGGCCCATTTTTCCATCAGGATCTCAAATCATTAAATTTGAAGGTATGGAAATTAAACGCTTGATTCTTAGTCATAGAGGTTTCTCTGACTCAGTAATTTACAGGCTCGTAAATCTGTGTCTAGGAAGATTTATTATCGAGTCTGGAAGACTTACATTTCTTGGTGTTTTTCTCATAAATTCTCCTGGCATTCTTTTAGAATTCCTAGAATTTTACAGTTTCTTCAGGATGGTTTGGATAAAGGTTTGTCTGCAAGTTCCTTGAAAGGACAAATCTCTGCTCTTTCTGTTCTTTTTCACAGAAAGATTGCTATTCTTCCTGATATTCATTGTTTTGTACAGGCTTTGGTTCGTATCAAACCTGTCATTAAGTCAATCTCTCCTCCTTGGAGTCTTAATTTGGTTCTGAGGGCTTTACAAGCTCCTCCATTTGAACCTATGCATTCTCTGGATATTAAATTACTTTCTTGGAAAGTTCTGTTCCTTGTGGCCATCTCTTCTGCTAGAAGAGTTTCTGAGTTATCTGCTCTTTCTTGTGAATCTCCTTTTCTGATTTTTCATCAGGATAAGGTAGTGTTGCTGACTTCATTTAAATTTTTACCTAAGGTTGTGAATTCTAACAACATTAGTAGAGAAATTGTTGTTCCTTCATTGTGTCTTAATCCTAAGAATTCTCTGGAGAGATCTTTACATTCTTTGGATGTAGTAAGAGCTTTAAAATATTATGTTGAAGCTACTAAAGATTTTAGAAAGACTTCTAGTCTATTTGTTATCTTTTCTGGTTCCAGGAAAGGTCAGAAGGCCTCTGCCATTTCTTTGGTGTCTTGGTTAAAGTCCTTGATTCATCATGCTTATGTAGAGTCGGGTAAATCTCCGCCTCAAAGGATTACGGCTCATTCTACTAAGTCAGTTTCTACTTCCTGGGCGTTTAGGAATGAAGCTTCTGTTGATCAGATTTGCAAAGCAGAAACTTGGTCTTCTTTGCATACTTTTACTAAATTCTACCATTTTGATGTTTTCTCTTCTTCTGAAGCAGTTTTTGGTAGAAAAGTACTTCAGGCAGCTGTTTCAGTTTGATTCTTCTGCTTATAATTTCAGTTTTTTTCATTATTAAGATTAAAACTTTTGTTTTTGGTTGTGGATTATTTTTCAGCGGAATTGGCTGTCTTTATTTTATCCCTCCCTCTCTAGTGACTCTTGCATGGAAGTTCCACATCTTGGGTATTTATTATCCCATACGTCACTAGCTCATGGACTCTTGCTAATTACATGAAAGAAAACATAATTTATGTAAGAACTTACCTGATAAATTCATTTCTTTCATATTAGCAAGAGTCCATGAGGCCCACCCTTTTTTGTGGTGGTTATGATTTTTTTTGTATAAAGCACAATTATTCCAATTCCTTATATTTATGCTTTCACTCCTTTCTTATCACCCCACTTCTTGGCTATTCGTTAAACTGAATTGTGGGTGTGGTGAGGGGTGTATTTATAGGCATTTTGAGGTTTGGGAAACTTTGCCCCTCCTGGTAGGAATGTATATCCCATACGTCACTAGCTCATGGACTCTTGCTAATATGAAAGAAATTAATTTATCAGGTAAGTTCTTACATAAATTATGTTTTTTTATTTCTCAAGCAAAAGTTTATTTTAAATGGTACAGGTGTGTACTATTTACTCTCTGGCAGAAAAGGGATGAAGATTTCTGCAAGGAGGATTATGATCTTAGCACTTTGTAACTAAGATCCACTGCTGTTCTCACAAGGGCTGAAGAGTACAGGAAAGCTTCAGTTTTTAACCCACATGGTTAATTAAGAGACACTCTGCTGTTGGTTTGATAGGCCGCAAAACATCGAGTGAGGTGGGAGGGGCCTATTTTCGCGCCTCATTTGCGCAGTTTCTTTTCCTTAGAGACATCCAACTGCTTCTCCAGTAGTTCCTGCTGTGTTTGAGGGCTGTAAAGGAGGTTTTCCCCCACAAATCGTTCTGAAGGGTAGGTAGGCGCCACAGCAGAGCTGTGGCAAGGTGCTGAAGGTCTTTTTTACTAGTTTTGACGCTTTTTCAATCCGGTTTTGCCATTAAGGGGATAATTGTTTATTTGCATAGCTGTGCAAAGTTACTAAGGCTGTAAGATACTACTGTAAAAATTTTGTTAAGTTTTACTGCTTTTTTACACTGCTTTGCAGAACTTGTGCAGCTTTTTTTCTCTTAAAGGCACAGTACTGTTTTATTTCTAAGTGTTATTTACTTTGATTACAGTGTTTTGCAAACTTGCTTGTTACATTACTAGCCTGTTTAACATGTCTGACACCAAGGAAAATCCTTGTTCAATATGTTTGGAAGCCATTGTGGAACCCCCTCTTAGAATGTGTCCCAATTGTACTGATATGTCTATAAATTATAAAGAACATATATTAGCACTTAAAAATAGAGCAATAGATGATTCTCAGTCAGAAGTAAATGAGGGTTCGCCATCTAGCTCTCCCCAAGTGTCACAACCAGTAACGCCCGCACAAGTGACGCCAAGTACCTTTTAGTGTGTCAAATTCATTTACTTTACAAGACATGGCCACAGTTATGAATACAACCCTCACAGAGGTTTTATCCAAACTGCCTGGTTTACAAGGAAAGCGGGACAGCTCTGGGTTAAGGAAAAATGCTGAGCCGTCTCATGCTTTAGTAGCCATATCTGATATTCCCTCACAATGCTCTGAAGGGGTGAGGGATTTGTTATCTGAGGGAGAAATTTCTGATTCAGGAAAGACGCTTCCTCAAAATTCCTCAAAATGCCTTTAAATTTAATCTTGAACACCTCCGCTTATTGCTTAGGGAGGTATTAGCAACTCTAGATGATTGTGACCCTATAGTGGTCCCAGAGAAATTGTGTAAAATGGATAAATACTTAGAGGTTCCTGTTTACACTGATGTTTTTCCAGTCCCTAAGAGGATTGTGAATATTATTGCTAAGGAGTGGGATAGACCAGGTATTCCGTTCACTCCCCCTCCTGTTTTTAAGAAAATGTTTCCCATATCTGACACCATAAGGGACTCATGGCAGACAGTTCCTAAGGTGGAGGGAGCTATTTCTACTCTGTCTAAGCGTACAACTATACCTATCGAAGACAGTTGTGCTTTCAAAGATCCTATGGATAAAAAATTAGAGGGTCTCTTAAAGAAAATTTTTGTTTATCAAGGTTTTTCTCTCCAACCTATTGCGTGCATTGTTCCTGTAACGATTGCAGCTGCTTTCTGGTTTGAGGCTCTAGAGGAGGCTCTTCAAATGGAGACTCCATTAGAGGAGATTATGGACAGAATTAAGGCCCTTAAGTTGGCTAATTCTTTTATTACAGATGCCGCATTTCAACTAGCTAAATTAGCGGCAAAGAATTCAGGTTTTGCTATTTTAGCATGCAGGTCGTTATGGCTTAAATCCTGGTCTGCTGATGTGTCATCTAAATCTAAACTTTTGAACATTCCTTTCAAAGGTAAGACCCTATTCGGGCCTGAACTGAAAGAGATTATTTCAGACATCACTGGAGGGAAAGGTCATGCCCTCCCTCAGGATAGATTAAATAAGATGAGGACCAAACAGAATAATTTTCTTTCCTTTCGGAACTTTCAGAGTGGTCCCGCTTCAGCTTCCTCTACTGCAAATGCAATAGGGGAATTTTGCCCAATCCAAGTCAGTCTGGTGACCTAACCAGGCTTGGAACAAGGGTAAACAGGCCAAGAAGCCTGCAGCTGCTTCTAAAACAGCATGAAGGGGTAGCCCCCGATCCGGGACCGGATCTAGTAGGGGGCAGACTCTCTCTCTTCGCTCATGCTTGGGCGAGAGATGTTCACGATCCCTGGGCTTTAGAAATTGTGTCCCAGGGATATCTTCTGGAATTCAAGGGCTCCCTTCCAAGGGGGAGATTTCACATTTCTCGATTGTCTGTAAACCAGACAAAAAGAGAGGCGTTCTTACGCTGTGTAGAAGACCTATAACCCATGGGAGTGATCCTCCCAGTCCCAAAAGAGGAACAGGGGCTAGGGTTTTATTCAAACCTGTTTGTGGTTCCCAAGAAAGAGGGAACTTTCAGACCAATCTTGGATCTCAAAATTCTAAACAAGTTCCTCAAAGTTCCATCATTCTGGATGGAGACTATTCGGACTATTCTACCTCTGATCCAGAAGGGTCAATATATGACTACCATGGACTTAAAGGATGCGTATCTACACATCCCTATTCACAGAGATCATCATCAATTCCTCAGATTCGCCTTTCCAAACAGGCATTACCAGTTTGTGGCCCTTCCCTTCGGGTTGGCCACGGCTCCCTAAATTTTCACAAAAATGCTAGGGTCCCTTATGGAGGTTCTACGACCACGGCGCATAGCAGTGGCGCCTTATGTAGACGACATCTTAATTCAGGCGTCAACTTTCCAGCTAGCCAAGTCTCACACGGACATCGTGTTGGCTTTTCTGAGATCTCATGGGTGGAAGGTGAACATAAAAAAAAGAGTTCTCTCTTCCCTCTTACAAGAGTTTCCTTCCTAGGGACTCTGATAGACTCGGTAGAAATTAAAATATTTCTGACGGAGGTCAGAAAGTTAAAACTCTTAACCACTTGCCAAGCTCTTCATTCCATTCCTCAGCCATCAGTGGCTCAGTGTATGGAGGTAATCAGACTCATGGTAGCGGCAATGGACATAGTTCCTTTTGCCCGCCTACACCTCAGACCACTGCAGCTATGCATGCTCAAACAGTGGAATGGGGATTATGCAGATTTATCTCCTCAACTGCATCTGGACCAGGAGACCAGAGATTCTCTTCTCTGGTGGTTGTCTCAGGACCACCTGTCCCAGGGAATGTGTTTCCGCAGGCCAGAGTGGCTCATTGTAACGACAGATGCTAGGCTGGGGTGCAGTCTGGAATTCCCTGAAAGCACAGGGCTTATGGTCTTGGGAGGAAGCTCTCCTTCCGATAAACATTCTAAAACTGAGAGCGATATTCAATGCACTTCAGGCGTGGCCTCAGCTTGCTGCGGCCAAATTCATCAGGTTTCAGTCGGACAACATCACGACTGTAGCTTATATCAATCATCAAGGAGGAACAAGGAGTTCTCTAGCGATGGTGGAGGTAACCAAAATAATCCGGTGGGCAGAGGATCACTCTTGCCATCTCTCAGCGATCCACATCCCAGGAGTAGAGAACTGGGAGGCGGATTTTCTAAGTCGTCAGACTTTTCATCCGAGGGAGTGGGAACTCCATCCGGAGGTATTTGCCCAGTAGATTCAGCTATGGGGCACACCAGAATTGGATCTGATGGCGTGTCGTCAGAATGCCAAACTTCCTCGCTACGGGTCCAGGTCCCGGGATCCCAAGGCAGTACTGATAGATGCTCTAGCAGTGCCTTGGTCCTTCAATCTGGCCTATGTATTTCCACCGTTTCCTCTCCTTCCACGTCTGGTTGCCAGAATCAAGCAGGAGAGAGCTTCGGTAATTCTGATAGCACCTGCGTGGCCACGCAGGACTTGGTATGCAGACCTAGTGGACATGTCCTTGGTTCCACCGTGGACTCTGCCAATGAGGCGGGACCTTCTAATCCAAGGTCTGTTCACGCATCCAAATCTAATTTCTCTGCGTCTGACTGCTTGGAGATTGAACGCCTGATTCTATCAAAGCGTGGTTTCTCTGAGTCGGTCATTGATACCCTGATTCAGGCTAGAAAGCCTGTCACCAGGAAGATTTATCATAAGATTTGGTGCAAATATCTTTATTGGTGTGAATCCAAAGGTTACTCGTGGAGTAAGATTAGGATTCCTAGAATATTGTCTTTTCTCCAAGAAGGTTTGGAGAAGGGATTATCTGCTAGTTCCCTAAAAGGACAAATATCTGCTTTGTCTATTCTTCTTCACAAACGTCTGGCGGATGTTCCAGACGTTCAAGCATTTAGTCAGGCTTTGGTCAGAATCAAGCCTGTATTTAAACCTGTTGCTCCGCCATGGAGCCTAAACTTAGTTCTTAAAGTTCTTCAAGGGGTTCCGTTTGAACCTATGTATTCCATAGATATTAAGCTTCTATCTTGGAAAGTTTTGTTTTTAGTAGCTATCTCTTCGGCTCGAAGAGTTTCTGAGCTATCTGCTTTACAATGTGATTCACCTTACCTTGTTTTCCATGCAGATAAGGTGGTTTTACGTACCAAACCTGGGTTTCTTCCTAAGGTTGTTTCTAATGAGAATATCAATCAAGAGATTGTGGTTCCTTCTTTGTGTCCTAAGCCTTCATCTAAGAAGGAACGTTTGTTACACAATCTTGATGTGGTTCGTGCTTTAAAGTTCTACTTACAAGCAACTAAAGATTTCCGTCAAACATCTTCTTTGTTGTTTGTTCTGGTAAACGGAGAGGTCAAAGGGCTACCGCTACCTCTCTTTCCTTTTGGCTGAAAAGCATCATCCGTTTGGCCTATGAGACTGCTGGCCAGCAGCCTCCTGAAAGAATTACTGCTCATTCTACTAGAGCTGTGGCTTCCACATGGGCTTTTAAAAATGAGGCTTCTGTTGAACAGATTTGTAAGGCGGCGACTTGGTCTTCACTTCATACTTTTTCAAAATTTTACAAATTCAATACTTTTGCTTCTTCGGAGGCTATTTTTGGGAGAAAGGTTCTACAAGCAGTGGTGCCTTCCGTTTAAGGTACCTGTCTTGTCCCTCCCTTCATCCGTGTCCTAAAGCTTTGGTATTGGTATCCCACAAGTAAGGATGAATCTGTGGACTCGATACATCTTACAAGAGAAAACATAATTTATTCTTACCTGATAAATTTATTTCTCTTGTGATGTATCGAGTCCACGGCCCGCCCTGTTTTTTAAGACAGGCATATATATTTTTATTTTAAAACTTTCAGTCACCACTGCACCCTATAGTTTCTCCTTTTTCTTCCTAGCCTTCGGTCGAATGACTTAGGGGGTGGAGCTAAGGGGGGAGCTATATAGACAGCTCTGCTGTGGGTGCTCTCTTTGCCACTTCCTGTAGGGGAGGAGAATATCCCACAAGTAAGGATGAATCCGTGGACTCGATACATCACAAGAGAAATAAATTTATCAGGTAAGCATAAATTATGTTTTTTAATTTCTTCAAGCAAGAGTTTTTTTGTTTTAAATGGTACCGGTGTGTACTATTTACTTCTGGAGGATGATGATCTTCGCATTTGTAACTAAGATCCAGTGCTGTTCCCACAGAGGCTGAGGGGTACAAGAAACTTCAGTGTGAGGAACGTTTTCATGCTTTATAGCAGTGAGGTATGTTCAGTCATTTTTTCTGGAGAGACTGTGTATTTCAGAAAGGCTGACAGTATCCCCATGAGGGTAGGGTAAGGGTAAGCAGTAATCCTAAGAGCTATAGAAAGGCATTACTAAGCTTGCATAAGGGGCTATTTAAAAAATGGTTGACACTGAGTTTTGAATGTTTGTGGGCAAACGTTTTTATGAACTGGGAGTGCTGTTAACGTTTTGTGGGCAATAACGTTTTTTGGGCAAACTTTATTGAGGGTACACTTGGCTTATTTTTGGGTCTCAGAACCCACATGGCTAGTTTAAAACCGCTCTGGTGCGTTTCTTTGAGGCTGTAGAGACATCGAGTGAGATGGGCGGGGCCTATTTTCGCGCCTCAGATGCGCAGCTGTTTTCTCGCAGCAAACTCCAACTCCTGAGGGCCCTTGTAGATGTTTTGGGCCAAATCGAAGCTTTAACCCCATATTTACCATCCCTGAGGGCAGGTAGGGCCACAGCAGGGCTGTGGCAAGGTGTTTTTTTCCAGATTTAGGCCTTATTTCAATCCGGTTTGCACATTAAAGGGTTAAATGTTAAATGTCCTTGTGGGGCAAACTTAACTACACATATTGAGTCTGCTATAAAAAATTTGGAAAATTTGGTGCATTTTAAAGCAGTTTTGCAGAACGTGTATGCTTTTTTTTTTTTCTCTTAAAGGCGCAGTACCGTTTTTTAAGATTGTTATTTTTTTCACTAAATAAAGTGTTTTCATGCTTGTTTGTAGTCATTACTAGCCTGTTCAACATATCTGACATTGAGGAAAATCATTGTTCAATATGTTTAGAAGCCATTGTGGAACCCCCACTTAGAATGTGTCCCTCATGCACTGAAAGGTCAATAAATTGCAAAGACCTTATTTCTCCAACATTGGTGTGTCCGGTCCACGGCGTCATCCATTACTTGTGGGATATTCTCCTCCCCCACAGGGAAAGGCAAGGAGAGCACACAGCAGAGCTGTCCATATAGCTCCCCCTCTGGCTCCGCCCCCCAGTCATTCTCCTTGCCGCTCTGAACAAGTAGCATCTCCACGGGGATGGTGAGGAGTTTGTGGTGTTAGTTGTAGTTTTTTTATTTCTTCTATCAAGAGTTTGTTATTTTAAAATAGTGCTGGCTTGTACTATTTACTCTTCAACAGAAAAGTGATGAAGATTTCTGTTTAAGAGGGCTATGATTTTAGCACAAGTAACTAAAATCCATTGCTGTTACCACGCAGGACTGTTGAAACCAGAGAACTTCAGTTGGGGGTAACAGTTTGCAGACTCATCTGCTTCAGGTATGACTAGTCTCCTTCTAACAACACAGGCTAATGCTAGATGACAGTCATTTTTCCCCTCAGGGAAAACGGTAAGCCATTTTTCTTTCACCTCAGCAAAAAAGATAACAGGCTTCCCCTTTTTGATTTTTATGCTGGTAGACACTGTTAGGGGCCAAATCGATTGGTTTTTATTACAATATCATGGCATTTGAAATGTTTTATAAGCTCATATACACTTGGGGACGTTTTTTATTGATCTGGCTTGTTTTAGACACCTAAATCTAGTCAGGAAGGCCCCTTCACTCTAGTGTACTGAGGGAGGAGGCCTCATTTTGGCAGCAGTTGATTTCAAGGCAGTACATGCAGTTTCATGTGAGAGGGTCCTGTGGCTCAGAAAGTGACTCCAGAAGGCTTATTTCTGTGGATGGTTGACCCCTAAGGAAGGTAAAAGCTACAGCAATGCTGTAGCAGGGATTGTGGTGTATAAAAACGGATAAATCCAACAATTAGCTCCGGTTTGCTTGTTTTAAGAGCTAGAGTCTCCATATTTGCTGTGCAATCCTTTCTAAGCATTAAGACACTGGGGTCCAAATTTCATAAAAATCGGATATTGCCTTCATAGTTTTTTGAACATTCAGAAATAAAGTGTGTCATTTTATTATTTAAAGAGACAGTAACGTTTTTGTTTAAAATCGTTTTTATTGCATTGTTTGCCTGCCTAAATCTGTTTAACATGTCTGGGCCATCAGATAACCTATGCTCTGTGTGTGTAGAGACAAATGTGGTTTCCCCTTCAAGTGTTTGTGATAATTGTGCCATAGCGTCCAAACAAAATAAGGACAGCTCTGTTACATTTCATAATGTTGCCCAAGATGATTTATCTAATGAAGGTAGTGGGGATAGTTCTACATCCTCTCCTTCTGCGTATACACCAGCCTTGCCCGCGCAGGCGACACCTAGCGCACCAGTGCTTATTTCTATGCAACAATTATCAGCAGTAGTGGATAATTCCATAGCAAATCTTTTATCCAAACTGCCAGCTTTTCAGAGAAAGCGTGATTGTTCAGTTTTAAATACAGATAAAAAGGATGAACAATCAGACGCTGACGATGCCTTATCTATTTTACCCTCACATCAATCGGAATTGGCTGTGAGGGAAGGGCTGTCTGAGGGTGAAATTTCAGACTCAGGAAAAATTTCTCAACAGGCAGAACCTGATATAGTAGCATTTAAGTTTAAGCTAGAACATCTCCGCGCTTTGCTTAAGGAGGTATTAGCTACTCTGGATGACTGTGATTCTATGGTAGTACCAGAGAAGTTGTGCAAATTGGACAAATTTTTAGAGGTCCCAGTGCACGACTACGCTTTTCCAATACCCAAGAGGGTAGCGAGCATAGTGGATTAGGAGTGGGAGAAGCCAGGTGTACCCTTTGCCCCACCTCCTATATTTAAGAAAATGTTTCCCATAGTAGACCCTAGAAGGGACGCATGGCAGACGGTCCCGAAGGTTGAGGGAGCTGTTTCAACACTAGCGAAGCGCACAACTATTCCTATAGAGGACAGCTGCGCTTTCAAAGATCCTATGGATAAAAAATTGGAAGGATTGCTTAAAAAGATTTTTGTTCAGCAAGGGTTCATCCTTCAACCAGCTACGTGTGTTATTACTGTCACTTCAGCGGCGTCCTTTTGGTTCGAGGAACTAGAAAGGTCGCTCCAGAAAGAGACTTCCTATGAAGAAGTCATGGACAGAATTCACGCATTAAAGTTAGCTAATTCCTTTATATTGGATGCCGCTTTTCAAATAACGAAATTGGCGGCGAAAAACTCAGGTTTTGCTATAGTAGCGCGGAGGGCGCTTTAGCTAAAAACCTGGTCGGCAGATGTGTCGTCCAAGACTAAGTTACTTAATATTCCTTTCAAGGGTAAGACCCTTTTTGGGCCGGAATTGAAGGAAATTATTTCAGACATCACTGGGGGTAAGGGCCATGCCCTCCCACACGATAGGCCTTTTAAGGCTAAGAACAAGTCTAATTTTCGTTCCTTTCGCAATTTCAGGAACAGACCGGCTAATAACTCCACTGCCGCTAGACAAGATGGTAACACGGCCCAGCCCAAACCTGCTTGGAAGCCCATGCAAGGCTGGAACAAGGGTAAACGGACCAAGAAACCTGCTGCTGCTACCAAGACAGCATGAAGGGGTCGCCCCCGATCCGGGACCGGATCTGGTAGGGGGCAGACTATCTCTCTTCGCTCAGGCTTGGGCAAGAGATGTTCCGGATCCCTGGGCACTAGAGATTGTGTCCAAGGGATACCTGCTAGAGTTCAAGGGACTTCCTCCAAAGGGAAGATTCCACCTGTCTCGCTTATCTTCAGACCAGATAAAGAAACAGGCATTCTTACATTGTGTAAGAGACCTATCAAAGATGGGAGTGATAAACCCAGTACCCTCCAGGGAACAAGGTCTAGGTTTTTACTCAAACCTGTTTGTGGTTCCCAAAAAAGAGGGAACTTTCAGGCCAATTCTGGATTTAAAGATATTAAACAAGTTCCTCAGAGTTCCATCCTTCAAAATGGAAACCATTCGGACAATCTTGCCGACAATCCAACAGGGTCAATATTTGACTACCGTGGATCTAAAGGATGCGTATCTGCATATCCCAATCCACAAATCTCATCATCAGTTCCTGAGGTTCGCCTTTCTGGACAAACATTACCAGTTCGTGGCTCTAACATTCGGTTTAGCCACCGCTCCCAGAATTTTCACAAAGGTGCTAGGGTCCCTTCTAGCGGTCCTAAGGCCCGAGGGGCATCGCTGTAGCACCTTATCTAGACGACATCCTAATCCAAGCGTCGTCTCTTTCCAAAGCAAAGGCCCACACAGACATTGTGTTGGCTTTTCTCAGATCTCACGGGTGGAAGGTGAACATAGAAAAGAGTTCACTGTCACCGTCCACAAGGGTTCCTTTTCTGGGAACAATAATAGATTCTGTGGAAATGAAGATCTTCCTGACAGAAGTCAGAAAGTTAAAGCTTCTAAACGCTTGTCGAGTTCTTCATTCTATTCCTCAACCCTCCATAGCTCAGTGCATGGAAGTAATAGGACTAATGGTCGCAGCAATGGACGTGGTTCCTTTTGCTCGAATTCATCTAAGACCATTACAGCTGTGCATTCTCAATCAGTGGAATGGGGACTATACAGACTTGTCTCCCCAAATTCAAGTAGACCAGGTAACCAGGGACTCACTTCTCTGGTGGTTGACCCAGGATCACCTGTCTCAGGGAATGAGTTTCCGCAGACCGGAGTGGGTCATCGTCACGACCGACGCCAGCCTCTTGGGGTGGGGCGCGGTCTTGGACTCCCTGAAAGCTCAGGGCCTATGGTCTCGGGAAGAGTCGCTTCTCCCGATAAACATTTTGGAACTAAGAGCAATATTCAATGCGCTCCTGGCTTGGCCTCAGCTAGTGGAAGCCAGGTTCATAAGATTTCAGTCGGACAACATCAATCATCAGGGGGGAACAAAGAGTTCCCTAGCGATGACGGAAGTAACCAAGATCATCCAATGGGCAGAGAATCACTTCTGCCATCTATCTGCTATTCACATCCCAGGAGTAGTCAACTGGGAGGCGGACTATTTGAGTCGTCAGACTTTCCATCCGGGGGAGTGGGAACTCCACCCGGAGGTCTTTGCTCAGTTAACCCAATTATGGGGCATTCCAGACATGGATCTAATGGCGTCCCATCAGAACTTCAAGATTCCTTGTTACGGGTCTAGATCCAGGGATCCCAAGGCGATTCTAGTGGATGCATTAGTGGCGCCTTGGTCGTTCAACCTATCGTATGTGTTTACACCGTTTCCTCTCCTTCCCAGGCTCATAGCCAGGATCAAACAGGAGAAGGCCTCTGTGATTCTGATAGCTCCTGCGTGGCCACGCAGGACTTGGTATGCAGACCTGGTGAATATGTCATCGGCTCCACCATGTAAGCTACCTTTGAGACAGGATCTTCAAGGTCCATTCGAACATCCAAATCTAGTTTCTCTGCAGCTGACTGCTTGGAAATTGAACGCTTGATTTTATCCAAGCGTGGGTTTTCAAGTTCTGTGATAGATACTCTGATCCAAGCCAGAAAACCTGTGACTAGAAAGATTTACCATAAAATATGGAAAAAATATATCTGTTGGTGTGAATGCAAGGGATTCTCCTGGAGTAAGATTAAAATTCCAAAGATTCTCTCCTTTCTCCAAGAAGGTTTGGATAAAGGGTTGTCAGCTAGTTCTCTAAAAGGACAGATTTCTGCTTTATCTGTCTTGTTACACAAACGACTGGCAGCTGTGCCAGATGTACAAGCTTTTGTTCAGTCTTTGGTTAGAATCAAGCCTGTTTACAGACCCATGACTCCTCCTTGGAGTCTAAATTTGGTTCTTTCAGTTCTTCAAGGGGTTCCGTTTGAACCTTTACATTCCATAGATATTAAGTTATTATCTTGGAAAGTTCTGTTTTTGGTTGCTATTTCTTCTGCTAGAAGAGTTTCTGAATTATCTGCTTTGCAGTGTAATCCACCCTATCTGGTTTTCCATTCAGATAAGGTTGTTTTGCGTACTAAACCTGGTTTTCTTCCAAAAGTTGTTTCCAACAAGAATATTAACCAGGAAATAGTTGTTCCTTCTCTGTGTCCGAATCCAGTTTCAAGGAAGGAACGTTTATTACACAATTTAGATGTTGTTCGTGCTTTAAAGTTCTATTTAGAAGCAACAAAAGATTTTAGACAAACCTCATCTTTGTTTGTCGTTTACTCTGGTAAGAGGAGAGGTCAAAAAGCTACTGCTACCTCTCTTTCTTTCTGGCTGAAAAGCATTATCCGATTGGCTTATGAGACTGCCGGACGGCAGCCTCCTGAACGAATCACAGCTCACTCTACTAGGGCTGTGGCTTCCACATGGGCCTACAAGAACGAGGCTTCTGTTGATCAGATATGTAAGGCAGCGACTTGGTCTTCTCTGCACACTTTTGCCAAATTCTACAAATTTGATACTTATGCTTCTTCGGAGGCTATTTTTTGGAGAAAGGTTTTGCAAGCCGTGGTGCCTTCCATTTAGGTAACCTGATTTGCTCCCTCCCTTCATCCGTGTCCTAAAGCTTTGGTATTTGTTCCCACAAGTAATGGATGACGCCGTGGACCGGACACACCAATGTTGGAGAAAACAGAATTTATGCTTACCTGATAAATTACTTTCTCCAACGGTGTGTCCGGTCCACGGCCCGCCCTGGTTTTCCTAATCGGGTTGAAATTTTTTTTTCTTTATATACTACAGTCACCACGGCACCCTATAGTTTCTCCTTTTTCTCCTAACCGTTGGTCGAATGACTGGGGGGCGGAGCCAGAGGGGGAGCTATATGGACAGCTCTGCTGTGTGCTCTCCTTGCCTTTCCCTGTGGGGGAGGAGAATATCCCACAAGTAATGGATGACGCCGTGGACCGGACACACCGTTGGAGAAAGTAATTTATCAGGTAAGCATAAATTCTGTTTTTAGCTACTAAAAGTATGTCGCAGGATGATTCTCAATCAGAAGGGAATCAGGTTATGCCATCTAATTCTCCCCAAGTGTCGCAACCATTAACGCCCGCACAAATGACGCCAAGTACTTCTAGTGCGTCTAAATTCTTTCACCCTGCAAGATATGGCCGCAGTTATGAATACTACCCTCACTGAGGTTTTATCTAAGCTGCCTGGGTTGAAGGGGAAGCGCAGTAGGTCTGGTGTGAGAACAAATGCTGAGTCCTCTGACGCTTTATTAGCCATATCTGATGTACCCTCACAATGTTCTGAATTGGGGGTGAGGGATTTGCTGTCTGAGGGAGAGATTTCTGATTCAGGAAAGATGTTCCCTCAGATTGACTCAGATATGACGGCTTTTAAATTTAAACTAGAACACCTCCGCTTATTGCTCAGGGAGGTTTTAGTGACTCTGGCTGATTGTGACCCTATTGTAGAGAGAAATTGTGTAAAATGGACACATTTCTAGAGGTTCCTGCCTACACTGATGTTTTTCCGGCCCCTAAGAGGATTTCGGACATTGTTACTAAGGAGTGGGATAGACCAGGTATTCCGTTCGCTCCCCCTCCTACTTTTAAGAAAATGTTTCCCATATCAGACACCATGCGGGACTCGTGGCAGACGGTCCTTAAGGTGGAGGGAGCTATTTCTACCCTGGCTAAGCGTACAACTATACCTATTGAGGACAGTTGTGCTTTCAAAGATCCTATGGATAAAAAAATTAGAGGGTCTCCTAAAAAAAATATATTTGTTCATCAGGGGTTTCTTCTCCAACCTATAGCGTGCATTGTTCCTGTAACTACTGCAGCTGCTTTTTGGTTCGAGGCTCTGGAGGAGACTCTTCAGGTTGAGACCCCATTAGATGATATCCTGGATAGAATTAGGGCTCTCAAGCTAGCTAATTCTTTCATTACAGATGCTGCTTTTCAACTGGCTAAATTAGCGGCAAAGAATTCAGGTTTTGCTATTTTAGCGTGTAGTGCGTTATGGCTTAAGTCCTGGTCTGCTGATGTGTCATCAAAATCTAAGCTTTTAGCCATCCCTTTCAAGGGTAAGACCCTATTCGGGCCTGAACTGAAAGAGATCATTTCAGACATCACTGGAGGGAAAGGCCATGCCCTTCCTCAGGATAAGACGAATAAGATGAGGATCAAACAAAATAATTTTTCTTCCTTTCGAAACTTCAAAGGTGGTCCCTCTACCTCTTCCCCTGCTGCAAAGCAAGAGGGGAATTTTGCTCAATCCAAGTCAGTCTGGAGACCTAACCAGACTTGGAACAAGGGTAAACAGGCCAAGAAGCCCGGTGCTGCCACCAAGACAGCATGAAGGGGTAAACAGAAACTGAGCCCTGTGCATAAGAGCTCTAAACGTAATTGAAGTCTATTCAGTAGTGGTATATAGAGGAGCTAGTCCGGTTTCAAACCTGTGGGGTTATCATTCAAACAGTGGGGGAGATGATAGCGTCCCATCTGCCAGTTGCCCCTTCATAGAGAGTAAGTCTTGGGAGTTGTTACCCGATGCCGCTTTTAGCAGAGGGATCATTGTAAATTATTTTAGCCCATTCTATAAGCCATAGCCTGGGAGGCTTTTTTGATGAAGTAGATGCGGTGCAGCTTTCTCGGGTAAAGGCAGTTTTAATGATAAAGTTCAGATCTGACCTGAGATACTTTGCGTGGATGATAGCCGGTGTCGGTGTGTGAGCGGTGAGAGGAGGTTCAGCTTCAGGTTGTGATGCCCTAGGATCGCTGCGTGTGTCGTCTGGTGTGCATATGCTTAGTGAGCTTCTTGGTGCTGATCCGTAGATGATCCGTGACCTAAATGCGACCGGTTTTAAGGATCTCCTCTCTGAGGCCCCAATAGCGCTCATGTGTATCTCAGGCTCTGTAGAAGTTTCTGCTATCGGGGAGTGGTGGGTGTCAGGCGATGTCTCCTGGATGTCAGTCCGGACCTCTAGATAAAAGGGTTTCTCCGTGAGTTGGCTAGGGGCCACTGGGGTTTGGCGATGTAGGGTGGCAAGTTCACGTTTGAATTCCCGAAAGTGCCTGTCCATGTTAGTTGAAAAGGCTTGTAAGACGCTTATGACTGCCGCCATCTCCATGATGTATTTGGAATATATAGGCCTTAAGATGGCTGCCGCAGAGGCACTGCAGGTCGGCGTCTCCCACAACTAACAGGTTTTCTAGCTTCTTCTGGGTTTTCGTTAAGTCTTATGTCTCAGTGAGCTCCCCAATTACTCCGATATGTGAATAGTTGGTATTCTAGTATGCCGAGCAGTCAGATAGTATACTATAAATCTATAGATTGTAGGAGCTGAATAAAAATGTGACTGCTCGGCTGCTAGGGTAGCTCCGCCCCCTGAAATAAAAAAATTTAAACACCTGCCGAGCTCTTCATTCCATTCCTCAGCCGTCAGTGGCTCAGTGTATGGAGGTAATCGGACTAGTGGTAGCGGCAATGGACATAGTTCTGTTTGCTCGCTTGCATCTCAGACCACTGCAACTATGCATGTTCGAACAGTGGAATGGGGATTATGCAGATTTATCTCCTCAGATAAATCTGGATCAAGAGACCAGAGACTTTCTTCTTTGGTAGTTGTCACAGGATCATCTATCCCAGGGAATGTGTTTCCGCAGGCCAGCATGGGTCATAGTGATGACGGACGCCAGCCTATTGGGCTGGGGTGCAGTCTGGAATTCCCTGAAAGCACAGGGTTTGTGGACTCAGGAGGAGGCTCTCCTACCGATTAAATATTCTAGAACTGAGAGCGATATTCAACGCGCTTCAGGTGTGGCCTCAGATGGCTTCGGCCAGATTCATAAGATTCCAGTCGGATAATATCACGACTGTAGCATATATCAATCATCAGGGGGGAACAAAGAGTTCTCTAGCGATGATAGAGGTTACCAAAATAATTTGATGGGCAGAGACGCACTCTTGCCATCTATCAGCAATCTATATCCCAGGAGTGGAGAACTGGGAAGCGTATTTTCTAAGTCGTCAGACTTTTCATCCGGGGGAGTGGGAACTCCATCCGGAGGTGTTTGCACAATTGATTCAGCAATGGGGCACACCAGAATTGGATCTGATGGCGTCTCGTCAGAACGCCAAACTTACGGGTCCAGGTCAAGGGATCCTCAGGCAGTACTGATAGTTGCTCTAGCAGTACCCTGGTCGTTCAACCTGGCTTATGTGTTTCCACCATTTCCTCTCCTTCCTCGTTTGATTGCCAGAATCAAACAGGAGAGAGCTTCTGTGATTTTGATAGCACCTGCGTGGCCATGCAGGACTTGGTATGCAGACCTGGTGGACATGTCCTCTCTTCTACCATGGACTCTGCTACTGAGACAGGACCTTCTTATTCAAGATCCGTTTCAGCATCCAAATCTAGTTTCTCCACGGCTGACTGCTTGCATATTGAACGCTTGATTTTATCCAAGCGGGGTTTCTCTGAGTTGGTCATAGATACCTTGATTCAGGCTCGAAAGCCTGTCACTAGGAAAATTTATCATAAGATATGGCGTAAATATCTTTATTGGTGCGAATCCAAAGGCTACTCATGGAGTAAGATCAGGATTCCTAGGATTTTGTCCTTACTCCAAGAAGGATTGGAGAAGGGGCTATCAGCTAGTTCCTTAAAGGGACAGATATCTGCTTTATCAATTCTACTGCACAAGCGTCTGGCAGATGTTCCAGACGTTCAGTCGTTCTGTCAGGCTTTAGTTAGAATCAAGCCTGTGTTTAAACCTGTTGCTCCGCCATGGAGTTTGAATTTAGTTCTTAAAGTTCTTCAAGGGGTTCCGTTTGAACCTATGCATTCCATAGATATTAAGCTTCTATCTTGGAAAGTTCTGTTTTTAGTTGCTATCTCTTCGGCTCGAAGAGTTTCTGAACTATCTGCATTGCAATGCGACTCGCCTTATCTTGTTTTCCATGCTGATAAGGTGGTTTTACGTACCAAACCTGGGTTCCTTCCTAAGGTTGTTACTAATAAGAATATCATTCAGGAAATTGTTGTTCCTTCTCTATGTCCTAATCCTTCCTCTAAGAAGGAGCGTCTGTTGCACAACTTGGACATGGTTCGTGCTTTGAAGTTTTACTTGCAAGCAACCAAAGATTTCCGTCAAACATCTTCTTTGTTTGCTGTCTATTCTGGAAAACGTGGAGGTCAAAAAGCTACGGCTACCTCTCTTTCTTTTTGGCATATGAGACTGCTGGACAGCAGCCTCCTGAAAGGATTACAGCTCACTATACTAGAGCGGTGGCTTCCACATGGGCTTTTACAAATGATGCTTCTGTTGAACAGATTTGTAAGGAAAGGTGATAACTAAGCGCCAACTATAACGCAACAGACCTCCAGCTCTAATAAATTGGCACCTAGTTGCCAAGGGTGGATTCAATTTTAAGATTGGATATCAGAGCGCCAAACAACGTAGGCAGGGTCTATGGGCAGATAGTCAAATACCAAAGGTAACAATAGGTTGAAATAATATGATTTAATACATAAGATAAAAAAGTTGGTACATTTAAAATTATACAACAATTAGTCATGGATCCATGTTACACTTTAAAATATATATTGAAACAATAGGAACAATTTAAATTTAAAAAAAAATCTAACAAATAATGTCTATCGCTTAAAACTTAAATTCTAATATGTGAATGCTAGGAGCGCTTATGCACACTCTATTTATAAAAACAATGGGTTACAATGCACAGGTGGATAGATTCCAGGTTGCTTGAAACCGGTGGATGTGAAATGTAAGTGGCTCCAAATTGGGGTTTTGCCTATGTGTTTATCCAAAATTGTGTAACTCCTAACAGGTGGACAAAAAATGTTACAGGAATGTCTAGAACCTGAATTCAAAATATAAGACCTGAGGTTGTGCCTATGTGTTTATCCAAAAAGGGTGTAAATCCTAACAAGTAAAAAAATGTGAGAAAAATATTGCAGGGGTGTCTGAACCTTATTTTCAAAATAAACAATGAATTCAAAATAAAACGATATACAAGTGAATTTTTGACAAATCAACTAATGCAAACATAAAGCATAAATAGAACCAAAAAAAACAACAGCACAACTTTAACGTGTGTTCAAATGTGTTTCTGCTTGCAAACTGTGATGTGATGTGAACAAATATCTGTTATAAACACTGAATAGTGGCAAAACTTTGTGATTGGATTAAAATTGAACACAGGCTCTAAATTGATACCCTAAAATACAAATCTAAAGGGCTCAGAGTTGCTGAGCTAGATATAAGGGACTTGCTCAAAGAGCCTCAAGATGTTAATTAAAAGAGACCATATAACAACAGTGGGTTAAAAAACGGATGATATAACATAAAATGCTTAAAAGTCCAAATAAATATTCAAATTGGATAATAAGAATCTTGCTATAGTCTGTCTCAATATGGATCCCAACTGCTGATTATGTAGAAATCTTCTTGGGCAGTAGTTAACAAATAATTCCAACTTGCAATGTTGTCCCTTACCAGTCAACCGGTTTCGGTCTCCACTGACCTTTCTTTAATCAGCAGTTGGGATCCATATTGAGACAGACTATAGCAAGATTCTTATTATCCAATTTGAATATTTATTTGGACTTTTAAGCATTTTATGTTATATCATCCGTTTTTTAACCCACTGTTGTTATATGGTCTCTTTTAATTAACATCTTGAGGCTCTTTGAGCAAGTCCCTTATATCTAGCTCAGCAACTCTGAGCCCTTTAGATTTGTATTTTAGGGTATCAATTTAGAGCCTGTGTTCAATTTTAATCCAATCACAAAGTTTTGCCACTATTCAGTGTTTATAACAGATATTTGTTCACATCACATCACAGTTTGCAAGCAGAAACACATTTGAACACACGTTAAAGTTGTGCTGTTGTTTTTTTTTGTTCTATTTATGCTTTATGTTTGCATTAGTTGATTTGTCAAAAATTCACTTGTATATCGTTTTATTTTGAATTCATTGTTTATTTTGAAAATAAGGTTCAGACACCCCTGCAATATTTTTCTCACATTTTTTCACTTGTTAGGATTTACACCCTTTTTGGATAAACACATAGGCACAACCTCAGGTCTTATATTTTGAATTCAGGTTCTAGACATTCCTGTAACATTTTTTGTCCACCTGTTAGGAGTTGCACAATTTTGGATAAACACATAGGCAAAACCCCAATTTGGAGCCACTTACATTTCACATCCACCGGTTTCAAGCAACCTGGAATCTATCCACCTGTGCATTGTAACCCATTGTTTTTATAAATAGAGTGTGCATAAGCACTCCTAGCATTCACATATTAGAATTTAAGTTTTAAGCGATAGACATTATTTGTTAGATTTTTTTTTTTTTGTTATTTATTGTTCTACAAGCATTTTTAAATTGTTCCTATTGTTTCAATATATATTTTAAAGTGTAACATGGATCCATGACTAATTGTTGTATAATTTTAAATGTACCAACTTTTTTATCTTATGTATTAAATCATATTATTTCAACCTATTGTTACCTTTGGTATTTGACTATCTGCCCATAGACCCTGCCTACGTTGTTTGGTGCTCTGATATCCAATCTTAGAACAGATTTGTAAGGCTGCGACTTGGTCTTTGCTTCATACCTTTTCCAAATTTGATACTTTTGCTTCTTCGGAGGCTATTTTTGGGAGAAAAGTTCTTCAAGCAGTGGTGCCTTCTGTTTAACCATCTGTCTTGTCCCTCCCGTTCATCTGTGTCCTGTAGCTTTGGTATTGTATCCCACAAGTAAAGGATGAATCCGTGGACTCGTCGTACCTTATAGAAGAAAAGTAAATTTATGCTTACCTGATAAATTGATTTCTTCTATGGTACGAGTCCATGGCCCGCCCTGTCATTTTAAGACAGATTATATTTCTCTTGTTAAGTGTATTCAGTCCACGGGTCATCCATTACTTATGGGATATATTCCCTTCCCAACAGGAAGTTGCAAGAGGATCACCCAAAGCAGAGCTGCTATATAGCTCCTCCCCTCACATGTCATATCCAGTCATTCTCTTGCAACCCTCAACATAGGAGGTCGTGAGAGGAGAGTGGTATTTTATACTTAATTATTTCTTCAATCAAAAGTTTGTTATTTTTAAATGGCACCGGAGTGTGCTGTTTTTTTCTCAGGCAGTATTTGGAAGAAGAATCTGCCTGCGTTTTCTATGATCTTAGCAGAAGTAACTAAGATCCACTGGCTGTAATTGCACATTCTGAGGAGTGGGGTAACTTCAGAAAGGGAATAGTGTGCGGGGTCTCCTGCAAATAAGGTATGTGCAGTAAAATATTTTTCTAAGGAATGGAATTGACTAAGAAAATACTGCTGATACCGATGTAATGTAAGTACAGCCTTAAATGCAGTGAAAGCGACTGGTATCAGGCTGATTAATGTATATGCAGTAAAGTAATTTTCTAAGGAATGGAATTTGACTAAGAAAATGCTACTAATACTGAAGTAATGTAATAAGCCTTAAAATGCAGTAGAAGGACTGGTATCAGGCTTATCAATAGAGATACATACTCTTTAGAAAAAGGATGTTTAAAACGTTTGCTGGCATGTTTAATCGTTTTTGTGAGGTACATTGGTGATGAAACTTATTGGGGCATGAATTTTTCCATATGGCTGACTTATATTTCTGCATAGAAACAGTTAACTGAGGTTCCCACTGTTGTAATAATGAGTGGGAGGGGCCTATTTTAGCGCTTTTTTGCGCAGTAAAAATTCAGTCTGTCATCCTGCTTCTTCCTGCATGACCCAGGACGTCTCTAGAGAGCTCAAGGGACTTCAAAAGTCATTTTTGAGGGAGGTAATCAGTCACAGCAGACCTGTGACAGTGTGTTGACTGTGTTAAAAACGTTTTTTTCTCTATTTGATTATCCGTTTTGGGTATTAAGGGGTTAATCATCCATTTGCAAGTGGGTGCAATGTTCTGCTAACTTAATACATTTACTGTGAAAATTTGGTTGCTATAACTGATTTGGTTCATTGTTATTTCAACTGTGACAGTTTTTTGTGCTTCTTAAAGGCGCAGTAGCGTTTTCTATATTGCTTGTAAATTTATTTTAAAGTGTTTTCCAAGCTTGCTAGTCTCATTGCTAGTCTGTTTAAACATGTCTGACACAGATGAATCTGTTTGTTCGCTATGTTTGAAGGCCAGTGTGGAGCCCCATAGAAATATGTGTACTAAATGTATTGATTTCACTTTAAATAATAAAGGTCAGTCTTTATCTATAAAAGAATTATCACCAGACGACGAGAGGTAAGTTATGCCGACTAACTCTCCTCACGTGTCAGTACCTTCGCCTCCCGCTCAGGGGGCTCCTGCTAATATGGCGCCAAGTACATCAGGGACGCCCATAGCAATTACTTTACAGGACATGGCTACAATCATGAATAATACCCTGTCAGAAGTATTATCTAGATTGCCAGAATTGAGAGGCAAGCGCGATAGCTCTGGGATTAGGAGAGATGCAGAGCGCGCTGGTGCTGTAAGAGCCATGTCTGATACTGCGTCACAGTTTGCAGAACATGAGGACGGAGAGCTTCATTCTGTGGGTGACGGATCTGATCAGGGGAAACCTGATTCAGAGATCTCTAATTTTAAATTTAAGCTTGAGAACCTCCGTGTATTGCTTGGGGAGGTTTTAGCTGCTCTGAATGACTGTAACACAGTGGCAATTCCAGAGAAATTGTGTAGGCTGGATAGATACTATGCGGTACCGGTGTGTACTGACGGTTTTCCTATACCTAAAAGGCTTACTGAAATTATTAGCAAGGAGTGGGATAGACCCGGTGTGCCATTTTCCCCACCTCCTATATTTAGGAAGATGTTTGCAATAGACGCCACTACACGGGACTTATGGCAGACGGTCCCTAAGGTGGAGGGAGCAGTTTCTACTTTAGCCAAGCGTACCACTATCCCGGTGGAGGATAGCTGTGCTTTTTCGGATCCAATGGATAAAAAATTAGAAGGTTACCTTAAGAAAATGTTTGTTCAACAAGGTTTTATTTTGCAGCCCCTTGCATGCATTGCGCCTGTCACTGCTGCTGCGGCATTCTGGTTTGAGTCTCTGGAAGAGGCCATTCACACAGCTCCATTGAATGAAATTATGGACAAGCTTAAATCACTTAAGCTAGCTAATGCATTTGTTTCTGATGCCATTGTACATTTGACTAAACTAACGGCTAAGAACTCCGGATTCGCCATCCAGGCGCGGAGAGCGCTATGGCTTAAATCCTGGTCAGCTGACGTGACTTCAAAATCGAAATTACTTAATATTCCTTTCAAGGGGCAGACCTTATTCGGGCCCGGCTTGAAAGAAATTATTGCTGACATTACTGGAGGTAAGGGTCATACCCTTCCTCAAGACAGGGCCAAATCAAAGGCCAAACAGTCTAATTTCCGTGCCTTTCGAAATTTCAAGGCAGGAGCAGCATCAACTTCCTCTGCCCCAAAACAGGAAGGAACTGTTGCTCGCTACAGACAGGCCTGGAAAACTAAGCAGTCCTGGCCAGAAAACCTACTACTGCCCCCAAGACAGCATGAAGGAACGGCCCCCTATCCGGAAACGGATCTAGTGGGGGGCAGACTTTCTCTCTTCGCCCAGGCATGGGCAAGAGATGTCCAGGATCCCTGGGCGTTGGAGATCATATCTCAGGGATATCTTCTGGACTTCAAAGCTTCTCCTCCTTCGAGGGAGATTCCATCTATCAAGGTTATCAGAAAACCAGATAAAGAAAGAGGCATTCCTATGCTGTGTACAAGACCTCCTAGTAATGGGGATAATCCACCCGGTTCCGCGGACGGAACAAGGACAGGGATTTTACTCAAATCTGTTTGTGGTTCCCAAGAAAGAGGGAACCTTCAGACCAATCTTGGACCTAAAGATCTTAAACAAATTCCTAAGAGTTCCATCATTCAAAATGGAAACTATTCGAACCATCCTACCCATGATCCAAGAGGGTCAGTACATGACCACAGTGGACTTAAAGGATGCCTACCTTCACATACCAATTCACAAAGATCATTATCGGTACCTGAGATTTGCCTTTCTAGACAGGCATTACCAGTTTGTAGCTCTTCCCTTTGGGTTGGCTACGGCCCCGAGAATCTTTACAAAGGTTCTGGGCTCACTTCTGGCGGTTCTAAGACCGCGAGGCATAGCGGTGGCTCCGTATCTAGACGACATCCTGATACAGGCGTCAAGCTTTCAAATGGCCAAGTCTCATACAGAGATAGTTCTGGCATTTCTGAGGTCGCATGGGTGAAAAGTGAACGTGGAAAAGAGTTCTCTATCACCACTCACAAGAGTCTCCTTCCTAGGGACTCTTATAGATTCTGTAGAGATGAAAATTTACCTGACGGAGTCCAGGTTATCAAAACTTGCTTGCCGTGTGCTTCATTCCATTCCACGCCCGTCAGTGGCTCAGTGCATGGAAGTAATCGGCTTAATGGTAGCGGCAATGGACATAGTGCCATTTGCGCGCCTGCATCTCAGACCGCTGCAATTATGCATGCTAAGTCAGTGGAATGGGGATTACTCAGATTTGTCCCCTCTACTAAATCTGGATCAGGAGACCAGAGATTCTCTTCTCTGGTGGCTTTCTCGGGTCCATCTGTCCAAGGGCATGACCTTTCGCAGGCCAGATTGGACGATTGTAACAACAGATGCCAGCCTTCTAGGTTGGGGCGCAGTCTGGAACTCCCTGAAGGCTCAGGGATCGTGGACCCAGGAGGAGAAACTCCTCCCAATAAATATTCTGGAATTAAGAGCAATATTCAATGCTATTCTAGCTTGGCCTCAGTTAGCAACACTGAGGTTCATCAGATTTCAGTCGGACAACATCACGACTGTGGCTTACATCAACCATCAAGGGGGAACCAGGAGTTCCCTAGCGATGTTAGAAGTCTCAAAGATAATTCGCTGGGCAGAGTCTCACTCTTGCCACCTGTCAGCGATCCACATCCCAGGCGTGGAGAAATGGGAGGCGGACTTTCTAAGTCGCCAGACTTTCATCCGGGGGAGTGGGAACTTCATCCGGAGGTGTTCGCTCAACTGATTCATCGTTGGGGCAAACCAGAACTGGATCTCATGGCGTCTCGCCAGAACGCCAAGCTTCCTCATTACGGATCCAGGTCCAGGGACCCGGGAGCGGCGCTGATAGATGGTCTAGCAGCCCCTTGGGTTTTCAACATGGCTTATGTGTTTCCACCGTTTCCGCTGCTTCCTCGACTGATTGCCAAGATCAAACAGGAGAGAGCATCAGTGATTCTGATAGCGCCTGCGTGGCCACGCAGGACCTGGTATGCAGACCTAGTGTACATGTCGTCCTGTCCACCATGGTCTCTGCCCCTGAGGCAGGACCTACTAACACAAGGGCCTTTCAACCATCCAAATCTAAATTCTCTGAGGCTGACTGCATGGAGATTGAACGCTTGATCCTATCAAAGCGTGGCCTTTCAGAGTCAGTTATTGATACCTTAATACAGGCACGGAAGCCTTTTACCAGAAAAATCTATCATAAGATATGGCGTAAATATTTATATTGGTGCGAATCCAAGAGTTACTCATGGAGTAAGGTTAGGATTCCTAGGATATTGTCCTTTCTACAAGAGGGTTTGGAAAAGGGCTTATCTGCTAGTTCGTTAAAGGGACAGATTTCTGCTCTGTCTATTCTTTTGCCTGGCTTTTTGTCAGGCTTTGACTAGGATTAAGCCTGTGTTTAAGACTGTTGCTCCGCCGTGGAGCTTAAACTTGGTTCTTAAAGTTCTTCAAGGTGTTCCGTTTGAACCCCTTCATTCCATTGATATTAAGCTTTTATCTTGGAAAGTTCTGTTTTTGATGGCTATTTCCTCGGCTCGAAGAGTCTCTGAGTTATCTGCCTTACATTGTGATTCTCCTCATCTGATTTTCCATTCAGACAAGGTAGTTCTGCGTACTAAACCTGGGTTTTTACCTAAGGTAGTTTCTAACAGGAATATTCTAACAGGAATATCAATCAGGAGATTGTTGTTCCATCCTTATGTCCTAATCCTTCTTCAAAGAAGGAACGACTCTTGCATAATCTGGACGTAGTCCGTGCCCTGAAGTTCTATTTACAGGCAACTAAAGATTTTCGTCAAACTTCTTCCCTGTTTGTCGTTTACTCTGGACAGAGGAGAGGTCAAAAAGCTTCGGCAACCTCTCTCTCCTTTTGGCTTCGTAGCATAATACGTTTAGCCTATGAGACTGCTGGACAGCAGCCCCCTGAAAGAATTACAGCTCATTCCACTAGAGCTTTGGCTTCCACCTGGGCCTTTAAGAATGAGGCCTCTGTTGAACAGATTTGCAAGGCTGCGACTTGGTCTTCGCTTCACGCCTTTTCAAGATTTTACAAATTTGACACTTTTGCAGGCAGTGGTTCCTTCCGTTTAAGTTCCTGCCTTGTCCCTCCCATCATCCGTGTACTTTAGCTTTGGTATTGGTATCCCATAAGTAATGGATGATAATTTATGCTTACCTGATAAATTTATTTCTCTTGTAGTGTATTCAGTCCACGGCCCGCCCTGTCTTTTTAAGGCAGATCTAAATTTTAATTAAAACTTCAGTCACCACTGCACCCTATGGTTTCTCCTTTCTTGTCTTGTTTCGGTCGAATGACTGGATATGACATGTGAGGGGAGGAGCTATATAGCAGCTCTGCTTTGGGTGATCCTCTTGCAACTTCCTGTTGGGAAGGGAATATATCCCATAAGTAATGGATGACCCGTGGACTGAATACACTACAAGAGAAATAAATTTATCAGGTAAGCATAAATTATGTTTTTTTTTATTTTAAACTTCAATCACCTCTGCACCTTGTAGTTTCTCCTTTTTCTTCCTGTACCTTCGGTCGAATGACTGGGGGGTGGGGCTAAGGGAGGAGCTATATAGACAGCTCTGCTGTGATGCTCTTTGCCACTTCCTGTTAGCAGGAGGATAATATCCCACAAGTAAAGGATTAATCCGTGGACTCGTCGTACCATAGAAGAAATTAATTTATCAGGTAAGCATCCATTTACTTATATATATATATATATATATATATATATATATATATATATATATATATATATATATATATATATATATATATATATATATATATATACATACATACAGAAAAGATCAGCACTCACCAATGTAGTAACCACTCAAATGCACGGCCAGAAGATAAATGTAGAAAGAAGTATAAGCATAAAGACAGGACCTGGTGATGATCCCTGTAGTCCCACGCCAAAAAAGCCAGCACACGAGATTTAAGCAACACACCTTCCTTTAATATCAACAAAGCATAACGTTTCAGCTCCCACTGGAGCCTTGATCACATGCAGTAGTTCATAGAAATAAATCATGCCCTTAAAGGGCCATAATACCCAAATGTTTAAACACTTGAAAGTGATGCAGCATAGCTGTAAAAAGCTGATTAGAAAATATCACTTGAACATCTCTATGTAGAAAAGAAAGATATTTTACCTCAAAAGTTCCTCAGTAGCCACCTCCCATTGTAAAGGATTTCTAAGCAGCATTTTAGTATGTCATCCTGGGACATCTGAAGGGACTAGCATCGTGCACTCTCATATTATTTCACCAATCAGGTAAAGGAAGCTTACTATGAAATCTCATAAGAGTTAAGTCAAATCTCATGAGATCACAGTAAGAGTTCATGACCTCAGCACTGCTGATGCTGATTGGCTGCTGTTCATTTCTTCATTTTTTTTAATTTGTTTACCTGCAGCTGGGAGCAGCTGAGTATAACTTTTTACACAGAACTTACTCTGCTGAGCTGAGGAGATTGTGAGGTAAAATATCTTCCTTTTTTACATAGAGATGCTCAGGTGATATTTTCCTGTCGGCTTTTTACAGTTATACTGCATCAGTTTCAAGTGATTTAGCATATGAGTATTATGTCCCTTTAAGTGTAGCCCATACGTGTCGGCATGGTTTTTCAGTTCTTGATCATTGAGCCCTGAGTCTTATTTGTCCACTTGATTTCTGTCCCAAGTCACACTGATTTATAAAATTATCATACCCGATTTTTACATGAAAAACAAAGAGGATACTTGACCCTCAAATATTTTTTAAAGTTATCTCAATGCGCAATATACTTTATTAGTATCTCTGGTGTATTGGCTAATGAGGACATATTTCACAGTTCATTGGTTGACATTCAAGTCTCCAGAAAGGATCCTGAGTTTGGTCAACACAGGAAAACTTAAATTTAAACAAAGAAAAATATGTAGTGCTTCTATTGGAGACAACAAAAGAATGAAACGTGTTATGTTTTATTAAAGGGATATGAAACCCAAAAATGTTCTTCTGTGATTCATACAGAGCATACAATTTAAAAAAAAACAACTTTCCAATTTATTTATATTATCAAATTTGCTTTGTGTTGAAGAGGTACCTATGTAGGCATCTGGAGCACTATATGGCAGGAAATATTGCTGCCCTCTAGTGCTCTTGCAAATGATTAACATTCTAGCAAAACTGCTGCCATATAGTGCTCCAGAAATGGGCTAAGCATATGTCCCTGCTTTTCCGCAAAAGATACCAAGAGAACAAAGATAATTTAATAATAGAAGTAAATTAGAAAGTTATTTAAAATCGCATGAGAGTCTAAGGTGCTTGTACTATCTGGTAATGAATACATTTTGAAATTGCTGACATGATACAAGCCCCACTGGCACTCTGAACACCTGCAGTATTTAAAATGTTGGTGCACTGAGAATATTCAGCTATCCTTCATATGCACGTGCAGAGAAAAATGCAAACTGTGATAATACATGTATATTGCAAATATGTTTATATACCAAGATGTAATTAACCCTTTGACTGCTAAGCACTTTCCCACCTGGGTGCTAAGCTGATTTGAGGATTTTTTATTTTTTTAAATATACTTTTTAATTATTTTTTTTTTCAGATTCGCAAGACATATACCGTAGGTTAGACGATTACCTTTCCAACGGTGGGTCTTGGGGGTCTGTAGCGGCTTAGATGCCTGTATACTTGTCATTGTGATTTTTAAATAAAGTTACGCAGTGACGTCATCATGTAATCACGTAATCGTGCAAAACGGGAAGCCCAGACATTGCCTGTCATTATACAGGCCCGATCGCTGCGGTAGGAGTGGGTGGGAGCCCCCAGATCTCCCTCAAGGTGGGAGAGTGCTAGCGACGGCTCTGTGCACCTGACTGAGACAATTTGCGACGGTTCAGAGCCGTCGTTAGCACTCAAGGGGTTAATCTACATGCATTTAAATTTTGACCAGAATATCCCTTTAAGATGAGGAAATCTGTAGATAAAATGGCCATACTGGATCTAATCTGCATGCTGTAATCCCTTTTGAGAATATTAACAGGGTTTTTTTTTTTTTGTTGTACTTGTAAAATAGCTAATAAATTCCTATTTCAAACATTTTTGTAATTCTCTAACAAATTAAATCTATAAACTGTACTTTTCTGTTATAGTGTGTGACATACTGGCTCTAACTTTGTTTAATAACCTAACTTTTCAGGAGCATGATGTTTGCATTTGTATGTTTATTTTCTTCTAGAGAATGCGGTTGTCCGATCTCAGCGGGTGTATGATGTGTTGCTTGCTACAGACCGAGTGCATTACACAGATCAGTTCCCATATATGGACTCGCCACAGAGTATAGGTAGGAAACTTTGGATACTCAGCCCAAAAAGGCTTAATATATTGTTTTTGATCATTGCAGTAAAACTGCAAATTGTCTAAACCTAAATGTCCTCTAAATGTGCGGAATACAAAAACCCATACGTAATCCCTCCTTTTGTGTACAGCCTATTAGAGGTGTGGTTTATTGTAATTGTAAAAAGCAAAGTGTATATTCCAAGGCTTACCTAGTGGTCCCTTAGTCTTCAAAAGAGTTATTTTATACTGTGAACCATTATATTAGACCTACATCAAAATGGTTTAAATCAGTTCTACATATAAGTAGATTAATCCGTGGCGGTTGGTGAATCTTGAAGATGGTGGGGCGCTAGATCCCACCCCTTGAAATAAACCCCCTCAGATGGCTCCGCTCATTTGTACCAGCGTACTTTAGACCCGCTTTTTATATATTTTTATATATATATATATATATATATATATATATATATATATATATATATATATATATATATATATATATATATATATATGCTATTTAAAAAAAAAAAAAAAAATGGAAATGAAAACCAGTATTTAGGTCATAAAATAGGAATGTACATTTTTTTAAAATAAATGTTTCTTTCCTTAGATATGGAGAGTCCACAATGTCATCAATTACTACTGGGAATATCACTCCTGGCCAGCAGGAGGAGGCAAAGAGCACCACAGCAAAGCTGTTAAGTGTCACTCCCCTACCCACAATCCTCAGTCATTCTCTTTGCCTCTGTCAATGGAGGAGGTGAAGTTCTGGTGTCTGAAGAAAATTGGATTTCTTTCGCTACAAGCAAGATATTTTATGTCTAGCCGTAGGGTAGTGGTGGCTTTAAAGCAGTTAGGAACTTGTGAGGTGGGCCTTGCTGCGTTTTCCTAACATATTTGCTGCCCATAGTATAGAAAACCAGAGTAGGCTTACTCTGTTCTTTCTTTTTTCTACAGGTTTCTGTGAGGAGTATGTGTCCTCTCACTCCTTGTAAGCTGTCATCCTGCCTGACAGCTAGGTTGCACGTAAGTGCCTTTTTGTCTTCTAGGCTTGGAGACTGTGCACTTAATAAGATAACCTGCAACATTATCTGGAACATAATATATCCTTTCTAAAGGATATTTACAGGCAGGGAGCAGGCACTTCCTTTGTGACTTTAGACTTGTTTTTTTTACTTTTTGTTAAAGTTTTAAAGTATAATCCCTTATTTGATTGTTGGCTGTTTCTTAATGCCATGCAAGCTAACAGTGTCTCATGTGTTCAATGATGAGTTCATTGTATGTTACGCTGCACTGTTTATCATTTTGGTTAACAGTTCACTTGGGCTTTAAAGTTTGTCTCATCGGCTATCCCGCCATTACAGCATGGCGGCGGGGAGGAGATCAGCGGGCTATTTTTAGGCAGAGGAGAAACGCGCGTACTTGATTGCGCAATTTCTCGTCCGCATGGCATGTGACCCACTTCAATGCTTTAGATGAGCGGTGTCCTTTATTATGCCGACAGCTTCTGCATGATTCTGTTGGGGAACGTAGTGCTAGAGAAACCTGCTGGTTTGGTCTCTGGGCTAATTTAAATAATAATGTTTAGACACCGAGGACTGAGGTGTAGTAGTGCTTATGGTTGTTTTCTCTAGCGTTGTGCTAGACTCTTTCAGTCCGGATTCCTTCTTATAGAAACAGTACCTAGTAAATTAAAATATCAAAGTATTAATTAGACATTCTGTGTTTTTATTTATCCTTGCTATGATTGAGGCAAAAAAAAAATAGTTTCTATATACAAGTATCTGCTGTTTGCTTATCTAGAGCTCATATAGAGAGTTGGATTGTAGCCCAATGTCTCTTAGGATGATGCTGTTTAGGCAGTGCCACAGCTTTCTCCTCAACCGTCCCAAGCCTCAATGGTGTCGCATGCAGTGCCCTGCGGTTCCTCTCAATCTCCTGGAGGAGTTTATTTGCTGCACAGGTATCTTCAGCGATATCTGCGGCATTATCTGCTTTTCCTATGCTAAAGGTTCCACCTGCTACTACACAGGCTGCTCTTCCTCATAAGTCTGGTGAGGAGGATACGTTGGTAGCCTCTGAGGGTGAAATCTCAGATTCAGAAAGTATAATTCCTTCATCTGGTGCTGAAGTAGTAACCTACAGATTTAAGCTTGAACACCTTTGTGTATGATTAAAGGGACACTGAACCCAATTTTTTCAGATAGATTCAGATAGAGCATGCAATTTTAAGCAACTTTCTAATTTACTCCTATTATCACATTTTCTTCATTCTCTTGGTATGTTTATTTGAAAAGCAAGAATGTAAGTTTAGATGCCGGCCCATTTTTGGTGAACAACCTGGGTTGTCCTTGCTGATTGGACAGCACCAATAAAAAATTGCTGTCCATGGTTATGAACCAACAATTTGCTGGCTCCTTATCTTAGATGCCTTCTTTTTCAAATAAAGATAGCAAAAGAATTAAAGAAAAATTAATAATAGAAGTAAATTAGAAAGTTGATTAAAATTGCATCTGAATCATGAAAGAAAAAATTTGGGTTCAGTGTCCCTTTAAAGGAGGTTTAGACTACTTTGGACGACTACAATACTCCTGTCGTTGTCAACCCTAAGAAATCTAGTAAACTTAATAAATACTATGATGTTCCTTCCTCTGTGGAGGTGCCAGGGAATGGGAGAAGCCAGGGATACCTTTTTCTCAGTCTCTTGTTTTTAAGAAAAAAATAAATAAAACCTGGAGGTTTATTTGAAGAAGATGTTCATTAAGGTCTTCAATGGCAACCTGCAGTTTGTATTGCCTCTGTGTCAAGTGCGGCATCTTATTGATATGATGCCTTGGCTGAATCACTTCAGGTAGAGACTCCTTTGTAGGATATCCAAGACAGAATTAAGGATCTCAAGCTAGCCAATTCCTTTATTTCAGATGCCAGTTATTAATCTGGGAGCCAAGATATCTGGCTTTGCTGTGGCTAAAATCTTGGTCAGCGGATGTTATCTCCAAGTACAAGCTTCTGGTGCTTCCTTACCAGGGTAAGATCTTGTTTGGACCTGGTCTAGCAGAAATCATTTATGATATTTCTGTTGGAAAAGGGTTTTTTCTACCACAAGACCAGAAGAACAGACCTAAGGGACGTCAAAAGTAATTTTCGTTCCTTTCGTAACTTCAAAGGAAAGTCTTCCTCTCCTTCTTCCAAGCAGGGTCAGTCCAAGTCTTCTTGGAAACCCACTCGGTCTTGGAACAAGGGGAAGCAATCTAAGAAACCCACATTTGAGTCTAAATCAGCATGAAGGGTTTGCCCTCGATCCGGGATCGAATCAAGTGGGGGGGCAGACTTTCTCACGCTTGGATATGAGATGTCCCAGATCCATAGACTGTGGACATAGTATCTAAGGCTACGAAATAGAATTCAAGACTTTTCCACCTCTTAAGATTATCTGCAGCCCAGATAAAAAAAGGTGTTCTTGAAATTTGTTCAGGATCTTTCCTCCCGGGAGTGATAGTTTAAATTCTTGTAAAGGAACAGGGCCTAGGTTTCTATTAAAATCTGTTTGTGGTTCCCAAAAAAGAGGGAATTTTTTGACCCATCTTAGACCTTAAGTGCCTCGACAAGTTTCTCAGGGTGCCATCCTTCAAAATGGAAACCATTCTTCCTTTGGTCCAAGAAGGTCAGTTCATGACGACCATAGATCTGAAGGATGTGTATGTTAATGTTCCCATCCCCAGGGATCTTCATAAGTTCCTGAGATTCACATTTCTAGACAAACACTTTCAGTTTGTAGATCTTCCGTTTGGCATTGCTTCAGCTCCCAGAATTTTCTAAGGTTCTGGGGGCTTTCTTGGCAGTGATCAGGTCTTGGGGAATTACTATAGTGCCCTACCTGGACAACATATTGGTCCAGGCTCTATCCTAGGTTTCTATTAAAATCTGTTTGTGGTTCCCAAAAAAGAGGGAATTTTTCGACCCATCTTAGACCTTAAGTGCCTCGACAAGTTTCTCAGGGTGCCATCCTTCAAAATGGAAACCATTCTTCCTTTGGTCCAAGAAGGTCAGTTCATGACGACCATAGATCTGAAGGATGTGTATGTTAATGTTCCCATCCCCAGGGATCTTCATAAGTTCCTGAGATTCACATTTCTAGACAAACACTTTCAGTTTGTAGATCTTCCGTTTGGCATTGCTTCAGCTCCCAGAATTTTCTAAGGTTCTGGGGGCTTTCTTGGCAGTGATCAGGTCTTGGGGAATTACTATAGCGCCCTACCTGGACAACATATTGGTCCAGGCTCTATCTTTTCAACAAGCAAACTCTCATACAGAGATCTTGTTATCTTTTCTCTGTTCCCTTGGTTCGAAAGTGTATCTGGAAAAGAGTTCCCTTGTTCCAGCTACAAGGGCAGTTTTCTTTGGGACCATAATAGATTCCCTATCGAAGAAAATATTTCTGACAGAGGTCAGAAAATCAAAGATTCTTTCTCTTGCCTCTCTGCAGTCTACTGTTCGGCCATCAGTTGCTCAATGTATGGAGGTAATTGGTCTGATGGTCGCTTCCATTGACATCATTCTCTTTGCTCGATTCCTTTTGAGAGTTCTGCAGTTTTGCATGCTCAGACAATGGAATAGGGATTATGCGGATCTGTATTAGAGGATAGATCTAGATAAGTTGACAAGAGACTCTCTCCCGTGGTGGTTTTTCTCAGGAGCTTCTGTCTTGGGGCACGTGCTTCCGGAGACCTTCCTGCGTGATTGTGATCATGGACGCCAACCTGCTGGGCTGGGCAATAGTCTGGGATTCGTTAAAGGTGCAGGGACTTTGGACTCGGGCGGAGTCTGCTCTCCCCATAAACATCTTGGAGTTGAGAGCGATTTACAATGTTCTAAGGGCTTGGTCCTTGACCCAATTTATCAGGTTCCAGCCGGACAACTTCTTCACCTCAGTGGCTTACATCAACTACCAGGGAGGAACTTGGAGATCCTTAGCCATGAAGAAGGTGGCTCAGATTGTTCAGTGGGCGGAAGCTCACATTTGTTGTCTATCTGCCATCCACATTCCTGGAGTGGACAACTGGAAAGCGGATTTCCTGAGCAGTCAGACATTTCTTTCCGGAGAGTGGGCTCTCCATCTGGAGGTGTTCTCCAGGTTAACCCTCAGTTAGGGGTGCCGGAGTTGGATCGGATGGCGTTTCGTCAGAACGCCAAGCTTCCAAGGTACGATTCAGTGTCAAGAGATCCTCAGGCCGCTCTGATAGATGCTCTGGCGGTTTCTTAGGATTTTAGTCCAGCATACTTGTTTCCTCAGTTTGCTCTCCTTCCACGAGTCATTGCTCGTATCAATCCGGAGAGAGCGTCAGTAATTCTATAGCTCCTGCATGGCCTCGCAGGATCTGGTATGCAGACCTAGTGAAGATGTAATTTCTTCCACCTTGAAGGTTGCCTTTGAGGAAGGACCTTCTAGCTCAGGTTCCATTCCTTCATCCTGTTACTAGAAAGATTTACCATTAGGTATGGCGTAAATACCTTTATTGGTGTGAATCAAAGGGGTACTCTTGGAGTAGGGTCAGAATTCCTGGGATTTTGTCTTTTTTCTAGGAAGTTTTAGAGAAGGGTTTGTCAGTCAGTCTGAAGGGTCAGATTACTGCAATATCTATTTTTTCATGTAATTAGCAAGAGTCCATGAGCTAGTGACGTATGGGATATACATTCCTACCAGGAGGGGCAAAGTTTCCCAAACCTCAAAATGCCTATAAATACACCCCCCACCACACCCACAAATCAGTTTTACAAACTTTGCCTCCTATGGAGGTGGTGAAGTAAGTTTGTGCTAGATTCTACGTTGATATGCGCTCCGCAGCAGGTTGGAGCCTGGTTTTCCTCTCAGCGTGCAGTGAATGTCAGAGGGATTTGAGGAGAGTATTGCCTATTTGAATGCAATGATCTCCTTCTACGGGGTCTATTTCATAGGTTCTCTGTTATCGGTCGTAGAGATTCATCTCTTACCTCCCTTTTCAGATCGACGATATACTCTTATATATACCATTACCTCTGCTGATTTTCATTTCAGTACTGGTTTGGCTTTCTACAAACATGTAGATGAGTGTCCTGGGGTAAGTTAGTCTTATTTTCTGTGACACTCTAAGCTATGGTTGGGCACTTTTTTTTATAAAGTTCTAAATATATGTATTCAAACATTTATTTGCCTTGACTCAGGATGTTCAACATTCCTTATTTTCAGACAGTCAGTTTCATATTTGGGATTATGCATTTGAATCAATCATTTTTTTCTTACCTTAAAAATTTGACTTTTTCCCTGTGGGCTGTTAGGCTCGCGGGGGCTGAAAATGCTTCATTTTATTGCGTCATTCTTGGCGCGGACTTTTTTGGCGCAAAAAATCTTTTCTGTTTCCGGCGTCATACGTGTCGCCGGAAGTTGCGTCGTTTTTGACGTTCTTTTGCGCCAAAAATGTCGGCGTTCCGGATGTGGCGTCATTTTTGGCGCAAAAAGCATTTAGGCGCCAAATAATGTGGGCGTCTTATTTGGCGCTAAAAAAATATGGGCGTCGCTTTTGTCTCCACATTATTTAAGTCTCATTTTTCATTGCTTCTGGTTGCTAGAAGCTTGTTCCTTGGCATTTTTTCCCATTCCTGAAACTGTCATTTAAGGAATTTGATCAATTTTGCTTTATATATTGTTTTTTTCTCTTACATATTGCAAGATGTCTCACGTTGCATCCGAGTCAGAAGATACTTCAGGAAAATCGCTGTCTGGTGCTGGAACTACCAAAGCTAAGTGTATCTGCTGTAAACTTTTGGTAGCTGTTCTTCCAGCTGTTGTTTGTACTAATTGTCATGACAAACTTGTTAATGCAGATAATATTTCCTTTAGTAATGTACCATTACCTGTTGCAGTTCCATCAACATCTAATGTTCAGAGTGTTCCTGATAACATAAGAGATTTTGTTTCTGAATCCATTAAGAAGGCTATGTCTGTTATTCCTCCTTCTAGTAAACATAAAAAATCTTTTAAAACTTCTCTTTATACAGATGAATTTTTAAATGAACATCATCATTCTGATTCTAATGACTCTTCTGGTTCAGAGGATTCTGTCTCAGAGGTTGATGCTGATAAATCTTCATATTTATTTAAAATGGAATTTATTCGTTCTTTGCTTAAAGAAGTACTAATTGCTTTAGAAATTGAGGATTCTGGTCCTCTTGATACTAAATCTAAACGTTTAGATAAGGTCTTTAAATCTCCTGTGGTTATTCCAGAAGTTTTTCCTGTTCCTGGTGCTATTTCTGAAGTAATTTCCAGAGAATGGAATAATTTGGGTAATTCATTTACTCCTTCTAAACGTTTTAAGCAATTATATCCTGTGCCATCTGATAGATTAGAATTTTGGGACAAAATCCCTAAAGTTGATGGGGCTATTTCTACCCTTGCTAAACGTACTACTATTCCTACGTCAGATGGTACTTCGTTTAAGGATCCTTTAGATAGGAAAATTGAATCCTTTCTAAGAAAAGCTTATCTGTGTTCAGGTAATCTTCTTAGACCTGCTATATCATTGGCTGATGTTGCTGCAGCTTCAACTTTTTGGTTGGAAACTTTAGCGCAACAAGTAACAGATCATGATTCTCATAATATTATTATTCTTCTGCAATATGCTAATAATTTTATCTGTGATGCCATTTTTGATATTATCAGAGTTGATGTCAGGTTTATGTCTCTAGCAATTTTAGCTAGAAGAGCTTTATGGCTTAAAACTTGTAATGCTGATATGTCTTCTAAATCGACTCTACTTTCCATTTCTTTCCAGGGTAACAAATTATTTTGTTCTCAGTTGGATTCTATTATCTCAACTGTTACTGGTGGGAAAGGAACTTTTTTACCACAGGATAAAAAATCTAAGGGTAAAAACAGGGCTAATAATCGTTTTCGTTCCTTTCGTTTCAACAAAGAACAAAAGCCTGATCCTTCTTCCTCAGGAGCAGTTTCAGTTTGGAAACCATCTCCAGTCTGGAATAAATCCAAGCCTTCTAGAAAAGCAAAGCCAGCTTCTAAGTCCACATGAAGGTGCGGCCCTCATTCCAGCTCAGCTGGTAGGGGGCAGGTTATGTTTATCAAAGAAATTTGGATCAATTCTGTTCACAATCTTTGGATTCAGAACATTGTTTCAGAAGGGTACAGAATTGGTTTCAAGATAAGACCTCCTGCAAAGAGATTTTTTCTTTCCCGTGTCCCAGTAAATCCAGTGAAAGCTCAAGCATTTCTGAAATGTGTTTCAGATCTAGAGTTGGCTGGAGTAATTATACCAGTTCCAGTTCTGGAACAGGGGCTGGGGTTTTATTCGAATCTCTTCATTGTACCAAAGAAGGAGAATTCCTTCAGACCAGTTCTGGATCTAAAAATATTGAATCGTTATGTAAGGATACCAACATTCAAAATGGTAACTGTAAGGACTATCTTGCCTTTTGTTCAGCAAGGGCATTATATGTCCACGATAGATTTACAGGATGCATATCTACATATTCCGATTCATCCAGATCACTATCAGTTCCTGAGATTCTCTTTCCTGGACAAGCATTACCAGTTTGTGGCTCTGCCGTTTGGCCTAGCTACAGCCCCAAGAATTTTTACAAAGGTTCTCGGTGCCCTTCTGTCTGTAATCAGAGAACAGGGTATTGTGGTATTTCCTTATTTGGACGATATCTTGGTACTTGCTCAGTCTTTACATTTAGCAGAATCTCATACGAATCGACTTGTGTTGTTTCTTCAAGATCATGGTTGGAGGATCAATTCACTAAAAAGTTCATTGATTCCTCAGACAAGGGTAACCTTTCTGGGTTTCCAGATAGATTCAGTGTCCATGACTCTGTCTTTGACAGACAAGAGACGTCTAAAATTGATTTCAGCTTGTCGAAACCTTCAGTCACAATCATTCCCTTCGGTAGCCTTATGCATGGAAATTCTAGGTCTTATGACTGCTGCATCGGACGTGATCCCCTTTGCTCATTTTCACATGTGACCTCTTCAGCTCTGTATGCTGAATCAATGGTGCAGGGATTACACAAAGATATCTCAATTAATATCTTTAAAACCGATTATACGACACTCTCTGACGTGGTGGACAGATCACCATCGTTTAATTCAGGGGGCTTCTTTTGTTCTTCCGACCTGGACTGTAATTTCAACAGATGCAAGTCTTACAGGTTGGGGAGCTGTGTGGGGATCTCTGACGGCACAAGGAGTTTGGGAATCTCAGGAGGTGAGATTACCGATCAATATTTTGGAACTCCGTGCAATTTTCAGAGCTCTTCAGTCTTGGCCTCTTCTGAAGAGAGAATCGTTCATTTGTTTTCAGACAGACAATGTCACAACTGTGGCATACATCAATCATCAAGGAGGGACTCACAGTCCTCTGGCTATGAAAGAAGTATCTCGAATTCTGGTTTGGGCGGAATCCAGCTCCTGTCTAATCTCTGCGGTTCATATCCCAGGTATAGACAATTGGGAAGCGGATAATCTCAGTCGCCAAACGTTGCATCCGGGCGAATGGTCTCTTCACCCAGAGGTATTTCTTCAGATTGTTCAAATGTGGGAACTTCCAGAAATAGATCTGATGGCGTCTCATCTAAACAAGAAACTTCCCAGGTATCTGTCCAGATCCCGGGATCCTCAGGCGGAGGCAGTGGATGCATTATCACTTCCTTGGAAGTATCATCCTGCCTTTATCTTTCCGCCTCTAGTTCTTCTTCCAAGAGTAATCTCCAAGATTCTGAAGGAATGCTCGTTTGTTCTGCTGGTAGCTCCTGCATGGCCTCACAGGTTTTGGTATGCGGATCTTGTCCGGATGGCCTCTTGCCAACCGTGGACTCTTCCGTTAAGACCAGACCTTCTGTCGCAAGGTCCTTTTTTCCATCAGGATCTCAAATCTTTAAATTTAAAGGTATGGAGATTGAACGCTTGATTCTTGGTCAAAGAGGTTTCTCTGACTCTGTGATTAATACTATGTTACAGGCTCGTAAATCTGTATCTAGAGAGATATATTATAGAGTCTGGAAGACTTATATTTCTTGGTGTCTTTCTCATCATTTTTCTTGGCATTCTTTTAGAATTCCGAGAATTTTACAGTTTCTTCAGGATGGTTTTGATAAAGGTTTGTCTACAAGTTCCTTGAAAGGACAAATCTCTGCTCTTTCTGTTCTTTTTCACAGAAAGATTGCTAATCTTCCTGATATTCATTGTTTTGTACAAGCTTTGGTTCGTATAAAACCTGTCATTAAGTCAATTTCTCCTCCTTGGAGTTTGAATTTGGTTCTGGGGGCTCTTCAAGCTCCTCCGTTTGAACCTATGCATTCATTGGACATTAGATTACTTTCTTGGAAAGTTTTGTTCCTTTTGGCGATCTCTTCTGCCAGAAGAGTCTCTGAATTATCTGCTCTTTCTTGTGAGTCTCCTTTTCTGATTTTTCATCAGGATAAGGCGGTGTTGCGAACTTCTTTTGAATTTTTACCTAAAGTTGTGAATTCCAACAACATTAGTAGAGAAATTGTGGTTCCTTCATTATGTCCTAATCCTAAGAATTCTAAGGAGAAATCGTTGCATTCTTTGGATGTTGTTAGAGCTTTGAAATATTATGTTGAAGCTACTATGTCTTTCCGAAAGACTTCTAGTCTATTTGTTATCCTTTCCGGTTCTAGAAAAGGCCAGAAAGCTTCTGCCATTTCTTTGGCATCTTGGTTGAAATCTTTATTTCATCATGCCTATGTTGAGTCGGGTAAAACTCCGCCTCAAAGGATTACAGCTCATTCTACTAGGTCAGTTTCTACTTCCTGGGCGTTTAGGAATGAAGCTTCGGTTGATCAGATTTGCAAAGCAGCAACTTGGTCCTCTTTGCATACTTTTACTAAATTCTACCATTTTGATGTATTTTCTTCTTCTGAAGCAGTTTTTGGTAGAAAAGTACTTCAGGCAGCGGTTTCAGTTTGAATCTTCTGCTTATGTTTTTCGTTAAACTTTATTTTTGGGTGTGGATTATTTTCAGCAGGAATTGGCTGTCTTTATTTTATCCCTCCCTCTCTAGTGACTCTTGCGTCGTGGAAAGATCCACATCTTGGGTAGTCATTATCCCATACGTCACTAGCTCATGGACTCTTGCTAATTACATGAAAGAAAACATAATTTATGTAAGAACTTACCTGATAAATTCATTTCTTTCATATTAGCAAGAGTCCATGAGGCCCACCCTTTTTGTGGTGGTTATGATTTTTTTGTATAAAGCACAATTATTCCAATTCCTTATTTTATATGCTTTCGCACTTTTTTCTTATCACCCCACTTCTTGGCTATTCGTTAAACTGATTTGTGGGTGTGGTGAGGGGTGTATTTATAGGCATTTTGAGGTTTGGGAAACTTTGCCCCTCCTGGTAGGAATGTATATCCCATACGTCACTAGCTCATGGACTCTTGCTAATATGAAAGAAATGAATTTATCAGGTAAGTTCTTACATAAATTATGTTTTTTGATTACACAAGCATCTGGCAGATGTGCCAGATGTGCAATCTTTTTGTCAGGCCCTAGTTAAGAATCAGGCCTGTGTTTAAGTCTGTTGCTCCCCCTTGGAGCCTTAACCTTGTTCTTAAAGTTTTGCAGCAGGCTCCATTTGAGCCATTGCATTCCATAGATATTAAGTTGTTATCTTGGAAGGTTTTGTTTCTTTTTGCTATCTCTTCTGCTCGGAGAGTCTCGGAACTCTTGGCTTTGCAGTGTGATTTGCCTTATCTTCTCTTTCTTGCTGATAAGGCGGTTCTTCAAAATAAGTTAGGTTTTCTTCTTAAAGCGGTTTCAAATAGAAATATTAATCAGGAAATTGTTGTTCCTTCACTTATGTACTAATCCTTGTTCTCATAAGGAACGTCTGGATGACAACTTGGATAAGGAACGTCTGGATGATAACTTGGATGTTCTTTCTACAGGCGGCTAAGGATTTTCGCCTGTCCTCTGCCCTGTTTGTTTGTTTCTCTGGAAAACGTAAAGGTCAGAAGGCTACTGCTGCTTCTCTTTCCCTCTGGTTGAGAAGTATAATTTGTTTTGTATATGAGACTGCTGGTCAGCAGCCTCCTGAGAGAATTACAGTTCGTTCCACGAGGGCTGTCTCCTCTTCTTGGGTTTTCAAATATGAAGCTTCTGTGGAACAGATTTGCAAGACTGCAACTTAGTCCTCTCTGCACACTTTTTCCAAATTTGATGCTTTTGCCTCGGCCGAAGCCTCTTTTGGGAGATATGTTCTTCAAGCGGTGGTGCCTTCTATTTAGGTGTGCCTGTCTTGTTATCCCTCCCTAGTCATGTGTCCTCTATCTTGGGTATTGGTTCCCACTAGTAATTGATGACGTCATCTACTCTCCATATCTTAGGAAAGAAAACAAAATGCAAGCTTACCTGATAAATGTATTTCTTTCCGGATATGGAGAGTCCACGGCCCCACCCTTTAATTTAGGACAGTTATTTTTTGGACTAAACTTTAGGCACTTTTACACTTTTTGTATTATTCCTTTTTTCCATTTTCCTTTCGGTCGAATGACTGGGGATTATGGGTAGGGGAGTGACACTTAACAGCTTTGCTGTGGTGCTCTTTGCCTTCTCCTGCTGGCCAGGAGTGATATTCCCACTAGTAATTGATGACATTGTGGACTCTCCATATCCGGAAATAAATTTATCAGGTAAGCATACATTTTTTTTTTTAATAAATGAGCAGATTTCAAAAAGGGAGCAACACATACATTGCCAGGCAAAACAAAGTTCAGAACCTTTCTGTGTGCTAGGGGAGGCTGTCACCTTCGCGACATGCGGTGTTATAGAGTAATAGAAAGAGATATATATAGGTATGACCAACTCAATCCTTGTAGACCCAGAGAACAAAGTCAGCGTATTCCTCCTGTTTAACAGCAGTGATCACAACATGCAAGCAAGTAGGCATATCTAAAAAACTGTTGCGGCAGTGGTATAAATTGTACTCCAAGAGGATATGATAAACCTTAGACAGTAAACCACATTAACCATATAGCCCAACATGTAACGATATACTCCAGTACTAGCAGCTACTGAGCTAGCAATTACGATACAGCTCAGAGCAGTGCAAAGTTCTTTGTCTCCAGAAGTAAAGTAAAGTGGGCAAGCAAACAGTTAAGATATCAAGTAGCCGTGCATGTAATGTGTAATATGTGTACTCACAGTGCTATGGATCATCAATAATTTCTTGTATTCCAAAAAGCCGGGTACAGTCTCTGCAGCGTGGTTCCGATAACACCGCTCAGCCTCACTGCTGCACACACCTCCTCCAAAATAACAATGACGTGCATTGGATAAATCTTTTTTTGCAAATGAGCAGATTATTCATAATTTCCTAAACAAAAAAACATCTGCATAGTTTAGTAATTATTTTTTGAAAAGTAGAGATATAGGACAGATGAACATAGAACAAAATGACAAAGTGTAACTGTTGCTCCTGCTTCTCAAATTATATGACATTAACTTTAAAAGAAGTGATATTTTGGGTACATTCCCTGTTTTTTTTTTTTATAAAACATATTCTTCTAGTTAAAAAAAATTAAGTAGCACAAGAGGTTTATTACAGCCAAGCCTAAACTTTTCTATACAATGTCATTAAAAAATAACTAACAGGTCTGATACAGATAGTACATAAAGGTTTTCAATATTCACAGGAAAGTATGGAGCAACCCAGGAGGCACTAGAAGGAATTTAGTTTAAATTTCATCAGTAGGAAGAAGGAAAAATATATATATCATTTTTTTTTATTACCACAGTTAACCAGCAAGTGGTGCTGTTACACAAACGCTGCATCATCTCTGCCAGAAAAATAAAAAAAAACATTAAACTTCAAACAAAGAAGTTTTACCTTTTAAAAAAAGAAAAGGTGAACTCATTGAGTCACACAAACTCCAGGGCAGTGGGTGTGTATCCATCTGAAGTCATGTAGACCTCCCCCACATGCTTCTTTCAGCCAATGGGAGGCTAGAAGACCATCTGTGCTTAGACATCCCCTATGTTAACAGATAGGGTGATGTCAGAAAATCACTTAAAGGCACAGCGAGGGAGCATGCATAACGTTCTCTCAAACAGGGCAGATTACAAAGACGCCCTGCCTGAGTGAACTTTGCAAATGCATTATTTTTTTTAAATAGCAACCTTTTTAAAAAAAAAAAAAAAAAAGTAAAAACAAAAAACAACAACCTATTCCTAACTGAGCACAATGGCATTTTATTTTTATGGTATTTTATTTATTTACAGTATCCCACAAAAGTGAGTACACCCCTCACATTTTTGTAAGTATTTTATTATATCTTTTCATGCAACAACACTGAAGAAATGACACTTTGCTACAATGTAAAGTAGTGAGTGTACAGCCTGTATAACAGTGTAAATTTGCTGTCCCCTCAAAATAACTCAACACAGCCATTAATGTCTAAACCGTTGGCAACAAGAGTGAGTACACCCCTAAGTGGAAATGTCCAAATTGGGCCCAATTAGCCATTTTCCCTTCCCGGTCTCATGTGACTCGTTAGTGTTACAAGGTCTCAGGTGTGAATGGGGAGCAGGTGTGTTAAATTTGGTGTGTTCGCTCTCATACTGGACACTGGAAGTTCAACATGGCACCTCATGACAAAGAACTCTCTGAGGATCTGAAAAAAAGAATTGTTGCTCTACATAAAGATGGCCTAGGCTATAAGAAGATTGCCAAGACCCTGAAACTGAGCTGCAGCACGGTGGGCAAGACCATACAGTGGTTTCACTGGACAGGTTCCACTCAGAACAGGCCTCGCTATGGTTGACCAAAGAAATTGAGTGCACGTGCTCAGCATCATTTCTTTCATGTAATTAACAAGAGTCCATGAGCTAGTGACGTATGGGATATACATTCCTACCAGGAGGGGCAAAGTTTCCCAAACCTTAAAATGCCTATAAATACACCCCTCACCACACCCACAAATCAGTTTTACAAACTTTGCCTCCAAGGGAGGTGGTGAAGTAAGTTTGTGCTAGATTCTACGTTGATATGCGCTCCGCAGCAAGTTGGAGCCCGGTTTTCCTCTCAGCGTGCAGTGAATGTCAGAGGGATGTGAGGAGTATTGCCTATTGAATGCAGTGATCTCCTTCTACGGGGTCTATTTCATAAGGTTCTCTGTTATCGGTCGTAGAGATTCATCTCTTACCTCCCTTTTCAGATCGACGATATACTCTTATATTTACCATTTCCTCTACTGATTCTCGTTTCAGTACTGGTTTGGCTTTCTACAAACATGTAGATGAGTGTCCTGGGGTAAGTAAGTCTTATTTTCTGTGACACTCTAAGCTATGGTTGGGCACTTTATTTATAAAGTTCTAAATATATGTATTCAAACATTTATTTGCCTTGACTCAGAATGTTCAACTTTCCTTATTTCCAGACAGTCAGTTTCATATTTGGGATTATGCTTTAAATTATCATATTTTTTTCTTACCTCAAAAATTTGACTTTTTTCCCTGTGGGCTGTTAGGCTCGCGGGGGCTGAAAATGCTTCATTTTATTGCGTCATTCTTGGCGCGGACTTTTTTGGCGCAAAAATTCTTTTCCGTTTCCGGCGTCATACGTGTCGCCGGAAGTTGCGTCATTTTTGACGTTATTTTGCGCCAAAAATGTCGGCGTTCCGGATGTGGCGTCATTTTTGGCGCCAAAAGCATTTAGGCGCCAAATAATGTGGGCGTCTTATTTGGCGCCAAAAATGGGCGTCGCTTTTGTCTCCACATTATTTCAGTCTCATTTTTCATTTGCTTCTGGTTGCTAGAAGCTTGATGTTTGGCATTTTTTTCCCATTCCTGAAACTGTCTTATAAGGAATTTGATCTATTTTGCTTTATATGTTGTTTTTTCTCTTACATATTGCAAGATGTCTCACGTTGCATCTGAGCCAGAAGATACTACAGGAAAACCACTGCCTGCTGGATCTACCAAAGCTAAGTGTATCTGCTGTAAACTTTTGGTAGCTATTCCTCCAGCTGTTGTTTGTAATAATTGTCATGACAAACTTGTTAAAGCAGATAATATTTCCTTTAGTGATGTACCATTGCCTGTTGCAGTTCCCTCAACATCTAAGGTGCAGAATGTTCCTGATAACATAAGAGATTTTGTTTCTGAATCCATAAAGAAGGCTTTGTCTGTTATTTCTCCTTCTAGTAAACGTAAAAAGTCTTTTAAATCTTCTCTCTCTACAGATGAATTTTTAAATGAACACCATCATTCTGATTCTTTGGACTCTTCTGGTTCAGAGGATTCTATCTCAGAGATTGATGCTGATAAATCTTCATATTTATTTAAGATGGAATTTATTCGCTCTTTACTTAAAGAAGTACTAATTGCTTTAGAAATAGAGGATTCTAGTCCTCTTGATACTAATTCTATACGTTTGGATAAAGTTTTTAAAGCTCCTGCGGTTATTCCAGAAGTCTTTCCTGTTCCTAATGCTATTTCTGCAGTAATTTCTAAGGAATGGGATAAATTGGGTAATTCATTTACTCCTTCTAAACGTTTTAAGCAATTATATCCTGTTCCGCCTGACAGGTTAGAATTTTGGGACAAAATCCCTAAAGTTGATGGGGCTATTTCTACCCTTGCTAAACGTACTACCATTCCTACGTCAGATGGTACCTCGTTTAAGGATCCTTTAGATAGAAAAATTGAATCTTTTCTAAGAAAAGCTTATCTATGTTCAGGTAATCTTCTTAGACCTGCTATATCATTGGCTGATGTTGCTGCAGCTTCAACTTTTTGGTTGGAAACTCTAGCGCAACAAGTAACAAATCGTGATTCTCATGATATTATTATTCTTCTCCAGCATGCTAATAATTTCATCTGTGATGCCATTTTTGATATTATTAGAGTTGATGTTAGGTTTATGTCTCTGGCTATCTTAGCCAGAAGAGCTTTATGGCTTAAGACCTGGAATGCTGATATGGCTTCTAAATCAACTCTACTTTCCATTTCTTTCCAGGGAAACAAATTATTTGGTTCTCAGTTGGATTCTATTATTTCAACTGTTACTGGTGGGAAAGGAACTTTTTTACCACAGGATAAAAAGTCTAAAGGTAAAAACAGGGCTAACAATCGTTTTCGTTCCTTTCGTTTCAACAAAGAACAAAAGCCTGATCCTTCGTCCTCAGGAGCAGTTTCAGTTTGGAAACCATCTCCAGTCTGGAATAAATCCAAGCCTGCTAGAAAGGCAAAGCCTGCTTCTAAGTTCACATGAAGGTACGGCCCTCATTCCAGTTCAGCTGGTAGGGGGCAGGTTACGTTTTTTCAAAGAAATTTGGATCAATTCTGTTCACAATCTTTGGATTCAGAACATTGTTTCAGAAGGGTACAGAATTGGTTTCAAGATGAGACCTCCTGCAAAGAGATTTTTTCTTTCCCATGTCCCAGTAAATCCAGTGAAAGCTCAAGCATTTCTGAATTGTGTTTCAGATCTAGAGTTGGCTGGAGTAATTATGCCAGTTCCAGTTCCGGAACAGGGGATGGGGTTTTATTCAAATCTCTTCATTGTACCAAAGAAGGAGAATTCCTTCAGACCAGTTCTGGATCTAAAATTATTGAATCGTTATGTAAGGATACCAACGTTCAAGATGGTAACTGTAAGGACTATATTGCCTTTTGTTCAGCAAGGGAATTATATGTCCACAATAGATTTACAGGATGCATATCTGCATATTCCGATTCATCCAGATCATTATCAGTTCCTGAGATTCTCTTTTCTAGACAAGCATTACCAATTTGTGGCTCTACCGTTTGGCCTTGCTACAGCTCCAAGAATTTTCACAAAGATTCTCGGTGCCCTTCTGTCTGTAATCAGAGAACAGGGTATTGTGGTATTTCCTTATTTGGACGATATCTTGGTACTTGCTCAGTCTTTACATTTAGCAGAGTCTCATACGAATCGACTTGTGTTGTTTCTTCAAGATCATGGTTGGAGGATCAATTTACCAAAAAGTTCTTTGATTCCTCAAACAAGGGTAACCTTTCTGGGTTTCCAGATAGATTCAGTGTCCATGACTCTGTCTTTAACAGACAAGAGACGTCTAAAATTGATTACAGCCTGTCGAAACCTTCAGTCTCAATCATTCCCTTCGGTAGCCTTATGCATGGAAATTCTAGGTCTTATGACTGCTGCATCGGATGCGATCCCCTTTGCTCGTTTTCACATGCGACCTCTTCAGCTCTGTATGCTGAACCAATGGTGCAGGGATTACACGAAGATATATCAATTAATATCTTTAAAACCGATTGTTCGGCACTCTCTAACGTGGTGGACAGATCACCTTCGTTTAATTCAGGGGGCTTCTTTTGTTCTTCCGACCTGGACTGTAATTTCAACAGATGCAAGTCTCACAGGTTGGGGAGCTGTGTGGGGATCTCTGACGGCACAAGGAGTTTGGGAATCTCAGGAGGTGAGATTACCAATCAATATCTTGGAACTCCGTGCAGTTTTCAGAGCTCTTCAGTTTTGGCCTCTTCTGAAGAGAGAATCGTTCATTTGTTTTCAGACAGACAATGTCACAACTGTGGCATACATCAATCATCAAGGAGGGACTCACAGTCCTCTGGCTATGAAAGAAGTATCTCGAATTTTAGTTTGGGCGGAATCCAGCTCCTGTCTAATCTCTGCGGTTCATATCCCAGGTGTAGACAATTGGGAAGCGGATTATCTCAGTCGCCAAACGTTGCATCCGGGCGAATGGTCTCTTCACCCAGAGGTATTTCTTCAGATTGTTCAAATGTGGGGGCTCCCAGAGATAGATCTGATGGCCTCTCATCTAAACAAGAAACTTCCCAGGTATCTGTCCAGATCCCGGGATCCTCAGGCGGAGGCAGTGGATGCATTATCACTTCCTTGGAAGTATCATCCTGCCTATATCTTTCCGCCTCTAGTTCTTCTTCCAAGAGTTATCTCCAAGATTCTGAGGGAATGCTCGTTTGTTCTGCTAATAGCTCCGGCATGGCCTCACAGGTTTTGGTATGCGGATCTTGTCCGGATGGCATCTTGCCAACCATGGACTCTTCCGTTAAGACCAGACCTTCTGTCACAAGGTCCTCTTTTCCATCCGGATCTGAAATCCTTAAATTTAAAGGTATGGAGATTGAACGCTTGATTCTTGGTCATAGAGGTTTCTCTGACTCCGTGATTAATACTATGTTACAGGCTCGTAAATCTGTATCTCGAGAGATATATTATAGAGTCTGGAAGACTTATATTTCTTGGTGTCTTTCTCATCATTTTTCTTGGCATTCTTTTAGAATACCGAGAATTTTACAGTTTCTTCAGGATGGTTTAGATAAGGGTTTGTCCGCAAGTTCTTTGAAAGGACAAATCTCCACTCTTTCTGTTCTTTTTCACAGAAAGATTGCTATTCTTCCTGATATTCATTGTTTTGTACAAGCTTTGGTTCGTATAAAACCTGTCATTAAGTCAATTTCTCCTCCTTGGAGTTTGAATTTGGTTCTGGGAGCTCTTCAAGCTCCTCCGTTTGAACCTATGCATTCATTGGACATTAAATTACTTTCTTGGAAAGTTTTGTTCCTTTTGGCCATCTCTTCTGCTAGAAGAGTTTCTGAATTATCTGCTCTTTCGTGTGAGTCTCCTTTTCTGATTTTTCATCAGGATAAGGCGGTGTTGCGAACTTCTTTTGAATTTTTACCTAAAGTTGTGAATTCCAACAACATTAGTAGAGAAATTGTGGTTCCTTCATTATGTCCTAATCCTAAGAATTCTAAGGAGAAATCATTGCATTCTTTGGATGTTGTTAGAGCTTTGAAATATTATGTTGAAGCTACGAAATCTTTCCGTAAGACTTCTAGTCTATTTGTTATCTTTTCCGGTTCTAGGAAAGGCCAGAAAGCTTCTGCCATTTCTTTGGCATCTTGGTTGAAATCTTTAATTCATCTTGCCTATGTTGAGTCGGGTAAAATTCCGCCTCAGAGAATTACAGCTCATTCTACTAGGTCTGTATCTACTTCCTGGGCGTTTAGGAATGAAGCTTCGGTTGACCAGATCTGCAAAGCAGCAACTTGGTCCTCTTTGCATACTTTTACTAAATTCTACCATTTTGATGTATTTTCTTCTTCTGAAGCAGTTTTTGGTAGAAAAGTTCTTCAGGCAGCGGTTTCAGTTTGAATCTTCTGCTTATGTTTTTTGTTAAACTTTATTTTGGGTGTGGATTATTTTCAGCAGGAATTGGCTGTCGTTATTTTATCCCTCCCTCTCTAGTGACTCTTGTGTGGAAAGATCCACATCTTGGGTAGTCATTATCCCATACGTCACTAGCTCATGGACTCTTGTTAATTACATGAAAGAAAACATAATTTATGTAAGAACTTACCTGATAAATTCATTTCTTTCATATTAACAAGAGTCCATGAGGCCCACCCTTTTTTGTGGTGGTTATGATTTTTTTGTATAAAGCACAATTATTCCAATTCCTTATTTTATATGCTTCGCACTTTTTTTCTTATCACCCCACTTCTTGGCTATTCGTTAAACTGATTTGTGGGTGTGGTGAGGGGTGTATTTATAGGCATTTTAAGGTTTGGGAAACTTTGCCCCTCCTGGTAGGAATGTATATCCCATACGTCACTAGCTCATGGACTCTTGTTAATATGAAAGAAATGAATTTATCAGGTAAGTTCTTACATAAATTATGTTATCCAGAGGTTGTCTTTGGGAAATAGATGTATGAGTGCTGCCAGTATTGCTGCAGAGGTTGAAGGGGTGGGGGGTCAGCCTGTCAGTGCTCAGACTATATGCCGCACACTGCATCAAATTGGTCTGCATGGCTGTCGTCTCAGAACGGTTTAGACATTAATGGCTGTGTGTTGAGTTATTTTGAGGGGACAGCAAATTTACACTGTTATACAGGCCTTACACTCACTACTTTACATTGTAGCAAAGTGTCATTTCTTCAGCATTGTCACATGAAAAGATATAAAAAAATATTTACAAAAATGTGAGGGGTGTACTCACTTTTGTGGGATACTGTATTTCCCAAATCTAGTGGGTCATTTCCCCTACTGCCCCTATGGTGGTACTTCTGCTAATCATTAATGAAGGATGGTGATGTGGTATAAAGTTGTGTGTTTTCTGGGAGTAAAAATAGGACAATTTTCAGCTTTAGAGAAGTGAATATGTTTCATCATTTGCCCACCATATACCTTTATACCTCATAGACGTTCGTCCATTTTCTTGTTTTACTGAAGCATTATGGACTGTGTGTTAACTGTATGTGCCCTGTGATATGAATCATTAAGTATTTCTCAGACCTATAACCCTGTTTTATTTTTCTGTCCTGCTCAGGGTACAAAGCTACAATTAGTGCACCCCATATGGTGAGTTTCATTTATGTATAAATTTTTATTTTCAAAAATGTATTTTTTTTGTCTGGCTGCAATTATTTTGCTTTCTTAGAAAGACAACTGTGAGATTTGAAAAAAAGCTGACAAGACCTTGTGAATCACGACTTTAAAAGGACGTCTAGGGTCACGACTATGGTGTTGTTGCACCCAGGACAAATGTCAACCCTATGGCATTATTCTGTGTGTGTGCAAATACTTACATTAATGCCAGATTTTAAAGGGACGTTAAAGTCAACATTGTCAAATCTACTTATTTCTCTTGGTATACTTTGGTGAAAAGCAGACCTAAGTGGGCCCAGGTGCAGTGGTGGACTATTGTGGTGCACTAGCTTCCAGTAGTGCATTGCGGCTTCTGGGCCTACCTAAGTATGCTTTTCTACACAGGATACCAAGAGAAAAAGTAAATTTGATAATAGAAGTAAGCTGAAACATCTATCTGTTAAAATTGTATGGTCAGATGGAGAAGTTTTATTTTTTACTTCAATGTCTCTTTTAGTTCTCAATCATATATTAAAAAGTATAAACATTTCATTTGGATCTGTTGCTTCTGCATTGTTTTACAGGTTGGCTTAAGGGTGGGGAAGAAGTTTCTCTGAACAGCTTTAATTAAGACTTTGCAGTTGTTGGGGTTTTTTTGTTTGTTTTTTGTGTAATGACTTTAGGGGTTGCTAAGGCAAATTAAATTGCCTTATTACCAGCTACCAGAGGGTAGGCTACTAAATAATACCACTCAAGAGACCGGACTGGCGAGCTAGAAGACACGTAACACCATAATTGAGATTCTGTCTCGTGTGCAGCCGAGCAGTGTAGGAAGATGGAGTCTAGAGGTACGGCCATCTTAGAGCTGGTGCTACACGCAATGGATAACTGTTTTGAGCTCTTAGAGAAGAGTTTAAGTGCTGAATGGGATAACATCTCAATTGCCTCTCCAACAGAAGCAGCCCCGCTAGATTACCTAAACGCCCAGAACATTGCTGCGAGTGTCAAGAGGGACATACATAGAGAGTTTGAAACCCTGCCGGCAGGGTTGTCTTTGGAAGAGAGCCTAGCTACCGAGACACAGGAGATATTACAGTACCCGGCTAGCCATAACATCTCTGCCGCACTAGAAATACTGTCAGGGCTCTATGCCACCATGAGAGGGAGACAGCTAAGGGTCAGCGTTGGGATGACGAACGCCACAGAGAATACACAAGAGCTAAAGTTTCTAGTTGAAGTGCCAGGTTTTGAGCTAATTCCTATTTTACATAAGGAGAAGCCAGAGAGCACAGGTTATACCTCAGCTCAAGCAATGGTCATAGAGGACAGTGTTGAGGTCTTGGAAGGATCGCTACTCTACTTACCCCAGCCACCACTATACTGATCCCTGCTATACGGGAAACTGCTGCCACGTGGATTATGCCTTCTTACTTCAAGAAGGGAAACTACAGAAGTCGCTGCCAAAAATAGGAATGGGCTATACTATAGGTCCTAAGCTCTCGATGAGAACATTGGGAGTGGATTAATTGCCTTTTAATTTATCTCTGTGAGAGCGTAGCTGCGATACTAATGATCTAGATCAGATGTTGTTGTTTTTTTTCCCCATTTATATACTAGTTTGTTGGAATGTTTTATAAATTGTGATGCTAAATGTCAGATAATTTGAAAACTACGCTTGAGATTTCCTGTAACCTTTATAGCTCATGCTCCTTATGCATAATCTCTTACGGTTAGTTATGCCCATTTGTGATGATCTTAGTTTTGTTACAACTGTTTGTTTCCACATTCTAAGTTCCCCTATCAAGTAATGTACATTTTTACCACCAGACAACGCCGCTGGAATTCAGTAATAGGAGCTGGGATAGTACAAAAACTGTTCAAGGGGAGGTACCGCAGACACTACATGTCTGAAAGAAAAACATTAGCGTGGTGCATGCCAAATGGCTGAGCAAGAAGTATAAGTAACAAGAAGTAGCAAAGAATATGGCAGCACACAGAGTATTTAAAAAATAAAATCCAATTTTATTCAACAATTAAAACATAGATCACAGCATTTGGGAGAGATAATATCTCCATAAAGGGACAGTATACAGCCATTTTTATATAACTGCATGTAATAGACACTACTATAAAGAATAATATGCACAGATACTGGTATAAAAATCCAGTATAAAACGGTTTTAAAACTTATGTAGAAGCTCTCAGTTTAGCTCTGTTGAAAAGGTAGCTAGAAAGCCCAGATGACAAATAATATCACAGAACTTTCAAACAAAAATTGTGAAAAATTTTACATTTGGTATTGAATTTCCAACTGAATTGCCAGAAGTAAGAAATATACAAAGTTTAAACTTTGCCTAATCAGGTGTATAGTAACATCAGTGTCATCTTTTTTTATTTTACACATCTCTCCAACCACTAACCTCCCAAATTCACAACCTTTCTAAATAATATAACATCTCGTTAGCTTTCTTTGTCTACAAGGGTACCTTGTCTGTTGCAGTCCATCGTCCCCAGGGTGCCACCACCACAACCTCTCTCACCAAGGATCATGATGTGTTTGCTATGTGGGGTCTGTTTGATATAATTTTTATTCTCCTCGTAATTGTGTGTTAAGTATATATTCAGAGTTCCTAATAGTATATATTACCTGTGCTTGTTGTTCTCTGTTAAGGGTATGCAAGTAAGGTTCCCATTTCCTAACAAAGCGGGCAGTTCTACCCTGTAAATCACCTGTGGCGTCCGCCAGTTCATAGATCAGCTGTTGGTGTAACCCATGTTTTACTTCGGTAAGTTTAGGGGGTTTACTTTCTAACCAATTTTTAAATATTGCTCTCCTAGCCAGTAGTAACACATTAAAAGAGAATAGCTTTGAGGATATAGGGACCTCATTGAGAAAAAGGATGACTACAGCTTTTAGAGATAGTGTTATCCGTGTGTGGAGCATCAAGGTTAACCAGTGTGTTAACATTCCCCAGTATTTTTGTAGTTTGGGGCAGTGCCAGATCATATGGGGCAGATCTGCCTCCTGATATGCACATTTAGGGCATTTGCTCGAAGTGGTAGGGTTCCACTTTTGGAATTCTTTAGGGGCTATGTATGCTTTATGTAGAAGTTTACAATGCGATTCTCTAGTATTGGTTGAAAGTTTAGCTTTTCTTACATTTTGTATGCTCTGTTTTATTAGACCATTCGTTATTTCCTCATTTAATATGTCTGTCCATGTATGGCTGATACATTGTACTGTTTGGTCATTGATTGGGTTTACAGGTGTTTTATATATTGGGGAAATTGATGAAGAGCCCAGCGTTTTTAGGTTTATTAGTCTATAGACAGGGTTATTTTGAGAGGGGAGCTGATGTGTTTGTAATAGGGCTGAGACATAGTGCCTCATTTGGAGATATGCAAAATGATCCTTGTGGGGTATTTTTTATAGATCCTGCAGGAGCGGATCCACTCGTTTCCATCTTCCATCACATGTGATAGAGTATGAACTCCCAGCTCTTTCCAACGCTGAAAGACTTTAGTAGTGTAACCCGGTAGGAAATTTGGGTTACCCTGTAAAGGTAAGTATTTAGTGCATTCGTTATCAACCCCTAGTTTTTGGCAGAGTTTTCTCCATGCATGTAGTGGATGTGCAATCATGGGATAATCTTTAAAATATCTATTTTATATTTGTGTAATTAAGGTGCAGAAGCATGGTTAATGCCCAAAGTGGTGCCGCTAGCTGTTCTAGTAGTGGATTAGTGAATCGTGGTCTCTCTGTAAACCAGTCTAACATATTTTGCCTGTGCGGCCCAGCTATAGAGCTCTAGATCCGGTACTGCCATTCCCCCTGCCTCTATAGATCCCACCAATTTTTGCTTATTTATCTTGTGTTTCTTATTCGCCCAAATAAAGTTGAAGAACATAGCATTTAAGCATTTTAAATCTACTTTATGAATAATTTCTGGTATCATTTGGTATAAATAAAGGAGTTTTGGAAATAGTATTATTTTTACCAAATTGATCCTCCCTGAGAGGGTAAGCGGTAGCCTCATCCTTTACTAGTGGCGAGTAATTATTATGATACCATTAATAGGGACTGTGGAGAGGGAAATGCCTAAGCACTTAAATTTGTCTTTGACTATTTTAAAATTATAATCCAGGGGGGCGTGTGCGACAGTGGGGCCAACCATAGCAGCTCTGATTTATCCGAGTTTAACTGATAACCAGAGATTCGACTGAACTGCTCAATAAAACCATAAGTTTGGGAATATTACTCTTTGGGTCCTGCATATAAAGGATCATATCGTCTGCAAATAATGAAAGATGCAGGGTGTGATTTCCAATTGTAATTCCCTCTGTGTTATTTGGAATTTTTATTGCCAAGGGCTCAAGGGACAAGTCGATTAAAAGAGGCGACAGGGGACATCCCTGCCTGGTACCTCTATATAGATGGAATGGGAGCGATGCTTCACCATTAACCAGAACTCTAGCCTGAGGCGTTTTGTAAATAGATTCTACTGCTTGCATGAATGGGTCTGATATTCCAAATCTCCCCATTGTGGAAAAGAGATGTTCCAACAGGAAATAGACGAAAGAACACTGCAATCCTTTAAAAACACCTTTCTTCTTTATTCATTCAGCAACTTTGAACATCAGAGCTTAAAAACAATTCTGCAGATATTTCATGGCAAAGGTACAATCCGCCCTACATGTTTAGGCTATTCCTTTTTCATGATTGGCTGCCATTTTACTCTGTCCCATATACATAGTGCAATGAACCTATTGGACAATACTAATCCCTATGATTAACATCTAGTGTACCTTTTGGTATCTAGAAATGTCTACACCTATTGTTTTGCTCTTTCATGAAGTCATATACTTAATAATGACAAATACATGTTATACATCAAACCTTTAGACTATTATACTTAATTATTGTGAATAGCCTTACATTACCCAGTTTAATGAATTTTGATAAAACCCACAAATATTGTAAACCTCAAAATGAGCATGCTATCTCTATTTATCAGCTGTGGTGTTTCTAAGTAATATGCGCACATATCCCATCATGACAACTTCTTTATTTTACTCATCTAGTGTTACTTTATTAGTCCTCATGGTACCATCTAATCCTTTATACAAGGACACCTGTGCTTAACCTGCACTGTGTGTAATAACTACTATAGTTAACTATGTAACTATTAAAGCTTATATCTGAGGACACATGCAGATAAATAATATAATAAGATCTATGTATTTCTTTTATGTAATTGGCAAGAGTCCATGAGTTAGTGACGTATGTGATATACAATCCTACCAGGAGGGGCAAAGTTTCCCAAACCTCAAAATGCCTATAAATACACCCCCTCACCACACCCACAATTCAGTTTTACAAACTTTGCCTCCTATGGAGGTGGTGAAGTAAATTTGTGCTAAGATTTCTACGTTGATATGCGCTTCTCAGCATTTTGAATCCCGATTCCTCTCAGAGTACAGTCAATGTCAGAGGGATGTGAAGGGAGTATCACCTATTGAATGCAATGGTTTTCCTCACAGGGATCTATTTTATAGGTTCTCTATCGGTCGTAGAGATTCATCTCCTACCTCCCTTTTCAGATCGACGATAATACTCTCATATTCCATTACCTCTACTGATAACAGTTTCAGTACTGGTTTGGCTATCTGCTATATGTGGATGGGTGTCTTTGGTAAGTATGTTTTCATTTACTTAAGACACTCTCAGCTATGGTTTAGCACTTTATGTATTTATATAAAGTTTTAAATATATGTATTGTACTTATATTTGCCATGATTCAGGTTTCAGTATATTTCCTTTTGCAGACTGTCAGTTTCATATCTGTGAAATGCATATTTTAGGAAAATTATTTCTTACCTGGGGTATAGTCTCTTTTTCAAATTGACTCTCTTTAAAGGGACACTGAACCCAAATTTTTTCTTTCATGATTCGGATAGAGCATGCAATTTTAAGCAACTTTCTAATTTACGTCTATTATTAATTTTTCTTTATTCTCTTGCTATCTTTATTTGAAAAAGAAGGCATCTATGCTAAAGAGCCAGCAAATTGTTGGTTCAGATCCATGGACAGCACTTGTTTATTGGTGCTGTCCAATCAGCAAGGACAACCCAGGTTGTTCACCAAAAATGGGCCGGCATCTAAACTTACATTCATGCTTTTCAAATAAACATACCAAGAGAATGAAGAAAATTTGATAATAGGAGTAAATTAGAAAGTTGCTTAAAATTGCTTGCTCTATCTGAATCACGAAAGAAAAAATTTGGGTTCAGTGTCCCTTTAAATTTGCGGGCAGAATTAGGCTCGCAAGGGCGCAAAATGCCAAAATTTATTGCGTCATATTTGGTGCAAGAGTTTTTTGGCACAAAGTTACGTACGTTAACGCAAATTCGTCATTTCCGGCATCTTAGTTGGCGCCGAGTCCTTAACAAGGTTGCGTCATCCGGATGTTTTTGGCGCCAAAAAATATTGTGCGTCATTCTTGGCGCCAAATATTTTCATTGTTTTTTAACCCCATTCCTTTTGCCTCTGGCCTTTTTCTATGTCAGAGGGCTATGCTGTTTGCTTTTTTTCCCATTTCTGAAACTGTCATATAAGGAAATTGATCATTTTGCTTTATATGTTATTTTTTCTCTTACATTTGCAAGATGTCTCAATCTGATCCTGTCTCAGAATCTACTGCTGGATTCCTGCTGCCTGATATCGGTTCTACCAAAGCTAAGTGCATTTGTTGTATACCTCCAGCTGTGGTTTGTAATAGTTGTCATGATAAACTTTTACATGCAGAAAACGTTTCCATCAGTAGTAGTTCATTACCTGTTGCTGTTCCCTCAACATCTAATGCTCAGGATATACCTGTAAATTTAAGAAAATTTATTTCTGATTCTATTCAGAAGGCTTTGTCTGCTATTCCGCCTTCTAATAAACGTTAAAGGTATTTTAAAACTTTGTAACTCAGTTCTCTAATCAGTACGGAGATGTGTGCAAGATTATTGCGAAGAACCTTCCGATACTGATGGGAGATAAGCAATTAAGGGACAAAGTTGAGGGAGGTTGTATGTTTGTAGCGAGGCGAGCTGCCTCGCTGGGTAACATACTATCTCCAAGTCTACTGAAGGAACCATCTGCTAGTAACTCATGGTTGACACATGAGGGTACTTATAGATGTGGCAGACGTACATGCACCTCTTGTGACCACATCAGAATGGGCAGATCATTTGTATCTGGCCATTCTGGAGAGGTATTCAACACTAAGGGATGCATTAATTGTAGGAGTACCTACATTGTCTATCTCATGGAGTGCACTTGCTGTTCAAAATCCTATGTAGGTAGAACGACTAGGGATGTTGGTACTAGAATTAGGGAGCATCTATCCTATATCTCGGGTGATAAACCATGTTCTGCCCTTTCCAGACATTTTTTGGATATTCACTATGGAGATGTCACAACTTTTAAATGGCAAGCAATAGAGCAAATCCCTAAGTCCCCTAGGGGAGGGGATAGGCTAACTACCTTATGCAGACAAGACGCCTACTGGATATTCAAACTGAATTGTTTGGTTCCAGTAGGTTTCAACTCAGAACATGATATACTCAATTTTTGGCACAGGTGAATCAAGCCATCAATAGTGCCGGTTAGTATTAGCAGTTGTCTTTAAACAACTGTGTGATTTATATGCAAAGTTTAATAATACTAAATAATGGCCAGGCTAATTAACTACTGTCAAATTTAATCTAATTCATTTATTTATAATAACAAATTGGTCTGTTAAATTGTAATTTTTATCTCCCCCTCTGATGTTCATCAAATTTGTTCAGAATAATATAATAATTATTACTTATGGCAGCTCTTTTGAACATTCATTGTACACTAATCCAGGGTCTATGTTTTGAATTAAAATTATACATAGGTTTTCTTCTCATATCTTTACAATGCATTTAATTGTATTAAGGTGTTTGTCATGTAGCAATTGTTATTAACCAATCACTGTGGTTTTAACCTTTTTTAAGGGTAGTTGCATGTGTGTGTCATTGTGTCTATGATTACGGTCCTGTGTGACCGAAACCGGTCAGACGATTCAGCTTGGCTGCATGTTTGTCATGTCCTGTTTCCAACTTTTAAATAACATGGATTAAAGATTTGTTAGTTTATGAACTGAGTGAGGATCAGTTATTTTTTCTCCTTTTTTAATATTTTAAAACTTCTCATAGAGTTGATGAAATTTCAAATGACCGACAACATACTGATTTATCTTTCTCTGATGAGGATCTATCTGATTCAGAAGATCCTGCCTCAGATATTGACACTGACAAATCCTCTTATTTAAAATGGAGTATATTCGTTCTTTATTAAAAGAAGTGTTGATTACATTAGATATGGAGGAAACTAGTCCTCTTGATATTAAAACTAGTAAACGTTTAAATTCTGTTTATAAACCTCCTGTGGTTATTCCAGAGGTTTTCCAGTTCCTGATGCTATTTCAGATATGATTTCTAAGGAATGGAATAGGCCTGGTACTTCTTTTATTCCTCCTTCAAGGTTTAAAAAATTGTATCCTTTGCCAACTGTTAGATTGGAGTTTTGGGAAAAGATCCCCAAAGTTGATGGGGCTATTTCTACTCTTGCTAAACGTACTACTATTCCTACGGAAGATAGTACTTCTTTTAAAGATCCTATAGATAGGAAATTTGAATCTTATCTAATGAAGGCTTATTTATATTCAGGTCATCTTCTTGGGCCTGCAATTTCTTTGGCTGATGTTGCAGCTGCTTCAACTTTTTGGTTGGAAACTTTAGAGCAACAAGTATCGGATAATAATTTGTCTAGCATTGTTAAATTAATTCAACATGCTAATAATTTCATTTGTGATGCCATTTTTGATATAATCAAAATTGATGTTAGATATAGGTCTTTAGCTATTTTAGCTAGAAGAGCTTTATGGCTTAAATCTTGGAATGCTGATTTGACTTCTAAATCAACATTGCTATCTCTTTCTTTCCAAGGTAATAACTTATTTGGTTCTCAGTTGGATTCAATAATTTCAACTGTCACTGGGGGGAAGGGAGCCTTTTTGCCTCAGGATAAAAAGTCTAAGGGTACATCTAAAGCTCCTAACTGTTTTCGTTCCATTCAACATAATAAGGAACAGAAATCTAATCCTTCCCCAAAGGAATATGCTTCCAATTGGAAGCCTTCCTCAATTTGGAATAAATCAAAGCCATTTAAGAGATCAAAGCCAGCCCTCAAGTTCGCGTGAGGGTGCGGCCCTCATTCCAGCTCAGCTGGTAGGGGGCAGATTAAAGTTTTTCAAAGATGTTTGGATCCATTCAGTCCAAAATCATTGGATTCAGAGTATTGTCTCTCAGGGGTACAGAATAGGTTTCAGAGTAAGACCGCCTGTGAGATTTTTTTCTCTCACGCATTCCAGCGAACCCAGAAAAGGCTCAGGCTTTCCTGAAGTGTGTTGCAGACCTGGAGTTATCAGGGGTAATCATGCCAGTTCCGTTTCAGGAACAGGGTCTGGGGTTTTATTCAAATCTAGTCATTGTCCCAAAGAAAGAAAATTCATACAGACCAGTTCTGGATCTAAAGATTTTGAATCGATATGTAAGAGTACCAACTTTCAAAATGGTGACTATAAGGACTATTCTGCCTTTTGTTCAGCAAGGGCATTATATGTCCACAATAGACTTACAGGATGCATATCTTCATATTCCGATTCATCCGGATCACTATCAGTTTCTGAGATTCTCTTTCCTAGACAAGCATTACCAATTTGTTGCTCTTACTTTTGGCCTAGCGGCAGCTCCAAGAATCTTTTCAAAGGTTCTCTGTGCCCTACTCTCTGTAATCAGAGAGCGGGGTATTTCAGTGTTTCCTTATTTGGACGATATCTTGGTACTCGCTCAGTCTTTACGTTCTGCAGAATCTCACACAAATCAACTACTACTAGATCAGTTTCCACTTCTTGGGCTTTTAAGAATGAAGCTTCAGTTGATCAGATTTGCAAAGCAGCAACTTGGTCTTCTTTGCATACTTTTACTAAATTCTACCATTTTGATGTATTTGCTTCTTCGGAAGCAGTTTTTGGTAGAAAAGTTCTTCAGGCAGCTGTTTCAGTTTGATTCTTCTACTTCTAATTTAATTTTTTTCTTTTCAATTATGAGACTAAACTTATGATTTGGGTTGTGGATTAATTGTTTTCAGCGGAAATGGCTGTTATTATTGTTATCCCTCCCTCTCTAGTGACTCTTGCGTGGAGTTCCACATCTTGGGTATTGCTATCCCATACGTCACTAGCTCATGGACTCTTGCCAATTACATGAAAGAAAACATAATTTATGTAAGAACTTACCTGATAAATTAATTTCTTTCATATTGGCAAGAGTCCATGAGGCCCACCCTTTTTTTTTGGTGGTTATGATTTTTTTTGTATAAAGCACAATTATTTCCAAATTCCTTTGTTGATGCTTTTTACTCCTTTCTTTATCCCCCCCACTTCTTGGCTATAAGTTAAACTGAATTGTGGGTGTGGTGAGGGGTGTATTTATAGGCATTTTGAGGTTTGGGAAACTGCCCCTCCTGGTAGGATTGTATATGCCATACGTCACTAGCTCATGGACTCTTGCCAGTATGTAAGAAATTAATTTATCAGGTAAGTTCTTACATAAATTATGTTTTATCATTCTAATCTGTGTGATTGTTGATCTGCGTACCATTAGAATGCCAACCACTTATCTTATTTAGGCCAGTGGCACCCTTAGTATGCATGATTAAAATCCTACAAGCTGTTATGCACTTATTAGCTTCTCTTCCAGAAGTTAATGACACCCCCCTCTATGTTGAAGCCATGGGGTCTCCTGGTTTTCAATTTGAAAATCAGAATGCTTCACGCAGCATTAACCTTGCTGTTCTGTCGCCCCCCTTTGGAGGGTTCCGAACACACTCAATCATCTTCCATGACAATGATGACACATCACCCCCATGTGCAGATATAAAGTGCTTTGAGAGTCCAGAGCATTCGTCATCGTGGGAGATGTCATTCAGGTGCTCCCTTATTCTGGAGCGTGCCTCCCTGGTTGTGCACCCAACATACTGCCCATTGCATAATGAGCACTCCACCAAGTTTCCCACGAAGGTGGTCCTACAGTTTGTGCAGCTGGTGAGCTGTCTTTGATTGGAAATTAGAGTAATGGCATTTAAAGTGTTCTTTGACATTTAGCCAGCTGCTATAAGTGTTGATAATAAGTCCTGAATGTACTCTGAATTTCCAAGTTTTTAGTTAGAGTTGTTTTCCCAACTTTAATTGTTTTAATAATATTAGGGGGTCTAATAAGTGTCGTAAGCCTGGCTAAAAGTCTCCCTATTTTATTCCCGTAATGGTAAAATCGTCCGTGGGATGCATTCAGGGCTCTGGTAGATTCCTGAAGCAAGGTGACATCTCTCAATGCTTAATTTTCCTTGTATTTATTTTTGTTAGTGGCAGTAGGGTTGCGTAGGTATTTGTTCCTAGCATTGAGTAATCTATTCAATTGAGTTTCGTCAATCAACTTCTTCCTTTTTTTTTTTTAAATACTAATCATGTACAGAATGTATTAGTTATTCCCCTAAGGACTGCCCTCCCGGCCTCCCAGAAGAGCAATGGTGTGTCCAAATGTTCCCTGTTAGTAGTCTGGTACGCCAACCATTCTCCAATTAAGTGATTCTTTAGGTTGACATCCTGATAAAGATATTTAGGGAGCAAACATTTTATTGTGTGCTTTTGAGTCTGGGCTATTTGCAACTTTAAAATGATTGGAGCATGGTCTGAGATCACTGGTGCTTCAATTTTTGCTTCCAGTATAAGGGGACTGAGTGCATGGGAGATGAGGAATAGATCTATTCTCGAGAGGGTATCTTTAGCGGGTGTGACACATGTGGTAATCCCTAACCTCAGTATTTATAGCTCTCCATGTATCCAAGAGGATGGAGTCTCTCCTAGCATTTAAATTAGATGTGCGTTTTTTTTGAGCTTCGGGATTTTTATATCTATCTGCCGGAGTTTAAGGGGCGATGTTGAAGTCTCCGCCTAGAATCAACGGGGTATCTAGTTTACTCGGTAACCTGGTACCTAGTATCCCCCAAAATGGCTTTTTCTGTGCATATGGGCCATAAACTCCCCCAAGTAGCATGATATTACTTCCCATCTGCACTATCACTAGGAAATATCTCCCCTCTGGGTCTATAGTTGTCGCTAGTATTTTATAGCTTAGGTTTTTCCAAAATAGTATGGCCACCCTCTTGCCCTGTTATCCTCGTATTGGGTGTGTATTACCTCCCCAACGCAGGCCTGTCTCAACTTTTGATGTTCAATTGTGGTGAGGTGCATTTCTTCCAGGATAGCTACATCTGCCTTTTTTTTTTTAAATACTTCAGTATCGCCTTCCTCTTGATAGGGGAAGTAATGCCGCCTATGTTCCATGAGTATATGCATAAAGTGCTGGATCCCATATTTGTATGTTGGTGTGTCAGTACTTGTATGGGTGGTGAATTGTGGGTGGCTAGTGATGTAATTTGGTTGTATCTTACCTGGGCAGCAGCACTCCGGGGAACGAACCACAGCACTCCCCAGATAATGAAAGGCAGAAGTAGAGCTGAGATTTTAAACCAGTACATATGAGCAAAGCAGGTATGTTTTCCTTTCTCTAAAACCTGAGAGTAAACAGTGGTATTAGTAATTCAATATACAATCAATGTGAATCAATCTGCAATAACTTTGGTAACAGTAACAATATATGAAGAACAAAGCACAACTAACCCCCCCCCCCCCAAACTAAAAAGAAGTAAATGGCTTTCTAGCATATTTGTCACCATTAAAAGGTAACATGGGGGATCTTGAACTGTTCACCGACAGAGTAAGTCTCTCAACATTATAACCAGCTCAGTGCTCAAGGTTTGCAAACATTCAGGTATGTGTGAATCTTCATCTCACTTCCTCTACGCCTTGGTTAGGTTCTTCATCTTGGTCTTCCCTTGGGCGTTTCGCTGAGAGGTACGTTTGCAGATGCTTCGGGTTTTTTAAAATTTTGGGCCCTTTCGCCGTAATGACTCTAAGGCGTGACGGGTACAACAAAGTCACTGTTTCTCCCTGAGCCAATAAATCTCTGCAGTAGGGCGAGAACTCTACGCCGTCTAGCTACATCTGTGGAGAAATCTTGAGAGAGATATATCTTTTTGCCTTAGAATTTGAGATCTGGTGTTTGCCGATACGCTCTCAGCAGTAGAACCTTGTCTTTGAAGTTTAGGTACTTCACCATTATCTGTCTTGAGTTGAATTGGTTATCTTTATCTTGTGTGAGAAAATTGTTGATGATAGTATCACTTATAAAAAACTATTAAGTGACCCTACAAAAAAGTATAATGTGGAATTAACAAAGCTAATAAATGCAGCTCATGACAAAGGAATACTTAATGATAAAGAGAGGGGATATTTGTTACCAAAATTTCCAAAAATCCCTTTACTATATTGCCTGCCAAAGATTCATAAAACACTAATCAATCCACCTGGTAGACCGATTGTTTCGGGAATCGGCTCCCTTACAGCCAATTTATCAGAATACTTAGATATCTTTTTGCAGAAATATGTAAAATCACTACCCTCGTATTTAAAGGATTCCACAGATGTTCTATCATTGGCAGAGACCGTCACGTGGCAGGAGGATTTTCTCCTTGCCACGTGCGATGTAACATCTTTATACACTTGTATTAACCATCAAGATGGTCTACAAGCGGTTAAACATTTTTTAGATATAGACGAGAATCTAAAGGAGGAACAAAAGGGATTCCTTATGGATTCTATAAAATGTATTTTGACACATAATTTCTTTAGTTATGAATCACAATTCTATAACCAGGAAAGAGGAACGGCAATGGGCACCAGGTTTGCTCCAAGTTATGCAAACTTATTTATGGGTTTTTGGGAACATTGTTTTCTCACTAACAATGAGTTTGGAGCAAACCTGGTGTCCTATAAACGATATATATAGATGATATCCTCATTATTTGGAGAGGGGAGGAGGATAAATTTGATGATTTTGTTATGAATATGAACAACAATCAAATAAATCTGCATTTTACTTATGAAAAGAGTAGACTAAGCGTGAACTTCCTAGATCTTGAATTATTTCCTATTAATAATAAATTACACTTAAAAACGCACTTTAAAAGTGTGGATGCAAATAGCTATGTGCATTACACAAGCTGCCACCATCCAAGATGGGTAGATAACATCCCGAAGGGACAATTTCTACGTATAAAGAAGAACTGTACCAAACTAGAGGATTATGATGATCAGTCAGGGAAGCTTAAACATAAATTCTTAGAAAGATTCTATGATGATGAAAAAATAGAAGGCATCAGACAGGGGGTAAGATGTGTAAACAGGAATGATTTAGTAAATAAGGATAAAAATGTAAATAAGAAAAGTAGGAATCTAGAGAAGGACAATATATTTATCCCATTTATCACAAATTATAGTAACAACAAGTTCCTCCTAGAGAAGATATTAAATAAACATTGGGGAATTCTAAAAAATGACGAATTAATGGGCCCACTACTCCCAAAAAGACCACAAATTATTTATAAAAAAGCTAGAAATCTAAAATCTATGTTGGCACCAACTGAAAAGAAGAGTAAGAGTAGAGACACCCAATTGAATCTAGAAGGAAAAAGGTTGAAAGGTTTTTTCCCTTGTCCGACTTGTAAGTCATGTAAACACTCCAAAAAGGAGAAAGAATTTAAATCAAATATATCAGGGAAATCTTTTAAAATAAATGAAACCATAAGATGTGCGGATAAATTTGTTATTTATCTCATACAATGTTCTTATGGAAAGCAGTACGTGGGGGAATCGGAAAGACCCCTACGAGACCGTATTCGAGAGCACATATGGTCCATAGAGAAACATGACCTAGAGAGGAATAAGGAACTACCCATCCCCAAACATTTTGCTGCCTGTAATAATGGGGATTTAAAATGCTTCTCCTATATAGGTATAGATAAAATAAGAAAAAATTGGAGAGGGGGTAATATGCAATCTAATTTGTTAAAAAGGGAGACAAAATGGATTTTTGATTTAAAAACATTGAAACCAAATGGATTAAATCTAGATTTTGACATAGGGTGTTTTCTTAGGGACTAACTAAGTTTTATTTGCTTATATGGCCCAAATTCATAATGATGTTAACCGGACAACTGTAGGGTTATTTGATAGATATATAAGAATTTACACCTCTGGGGCTATATGTCTACCACAAGGAATAACGTTTGGCATATACAATAATATATGCATAGTTTTGTCTTTATTCATTTTCTTATTAAAATCTATATTTTTTGTGGTTTCATATCTTTTGGCTACAGATTTTGTGCTATTGGAGAAATGAGTCTTAGATGGTTACAAAAATGTTAAGTATTTTTATTGTTATTTATATTATATATTTTTTCTATATTTACTCCCGTTTTTAATATTTATTTTTCTGATCGTTATATTATTCATTTATTTATTGAAATCAAATATGTTGAAAATATTCTTATATTCTTATATCATATACAAATGCTGATGTTTGTGCACATTTAGTTGTGGGTACTGTCCCTTTAAGAAACGGAATATAAACCGGCAATATATTTGAGGTTAAGAAATTGTTTCAAACATCTGACTAAATTACATTGTATCAAGTATACATAGTTAGTACTCATACTTGTTGCAATTTCTGTAATGATGTACTTGTTAACTGGTTAGTATATAACGAATGCACTGATTATATGATAACAGAAAAATCTTTTTGTATGTATATCTGAAGGCTACAGAGTTGCTCCATGCTCGCACCTGACGATTATGCTAATAAAGTGACTGTTTCACTCTGAGTTACAGCCAATCAAAGGTATCCTTGACTGTTTAAAAGACCGGATACTCCGATCATCAGGAGCTTGACAAAGGCCCAGAACGGGCTGAAACGCGTTGCTCCGCCCACTTACCCTTGTGAACCAGGTGTTCCTAACGAAAACTTCTTTTTGGCCGAGACTGCAAGAATTTTTTTGAGCGGTCCGGATTGACTCACTGAAAAGTGCTGCTTGAAAGAGGGGACATTACGGCAACTATCTGCTAAAACAACAGGAGAAAAGAAAAAGAGCTGGAGTGTACAGAATACCATTATGGTGTAAGTAAAAGTGAACACTATGGGGCCCATTTATCAAAGGGCTTGCGGACCTGATCCGACACTGCGGATCAGGTCCGCAAGACCTCGCTAAATGCGGAGAGCAATACGCTCTCCACATTTAACATTGCACCAGCAGCTCACAAGAGCTGCTGGTGCAACGCCGCCCCCTGCTGACTCGCGGCCAATCGGCCGCCAGCAGGGAGCTGTCAATCAACCCGATCGTATTCGATCGGGTTGATTTCCGGCGGTTCCTGTCCGCCTGCTCAGAGCAGGCGGACAGGGTTATGAAGCAGCGGTCTTTAGACCGCTGCTTCATAACTTGTGTTTCTGGCGAGTCTGAAGACTCGCCAGAAACACGGCCCTTCAAGCTCCATACGGAGCTTGATAAATGGGCCTGCATAATTTTGTGGCTCTTTTCTTGTCTTTTGATCCGGGTCTCGATCTCATTGCAGCTCCAGACGGTTCTTACCTCCAGCTGACTTGGTTTCCAAATCTGATTGCCTCCCTGGGATCACCATTTTGACCTCTCATCCCAGCGATCCATTAGTTTTAAATGCATTTTTTATTTTATTTTCTTCATTGCTCTGTTTAGATTTTATTGTATAGAGATATTTATTTTAACTGTTGCTACACTTATATATATGCCTGATCAGCGCATTAGGGGATAAAGATGTGTTACATTATTTTATGAATTGTCTGTGATGTTTAATAAATTTGTATCCATTTTATGACTCATTTCTCCCGGTAAGTCTTCTTTACTATAGAATTACTAATTCATTTTGGTCTTTGGAATATAGATATATTGACTAAAGTGACTTATTATTATTATTTTTTTGGTTCTCACTTATTTTGGCTGTTTTTTCTCACTTATTTTGGCTGTTTCGGCAGCGCCAAGGGCTTAATAGTGTTGTTTTTTTGAACACCACTGTGTTTGTGTTAGTATCTTTATCTTGTCGCATAGCCCCTATCCTGTGTGCTTGTTCATCATTACAAGAAATTGAAGAATTTTTAGAAGTGTTTTCAACAAAGTCCATCAGAGCCGAGTTGGGGACTGACTCAGGAAGACCCACTATTCTAAGGTTATTTCGGCGTGACCTGTTTTCCAGGTGTTCTAGCTTGTCATGGAGGAATTTGTTCTGGCGTTGTAGGTGGGCAATGTCAGTTGCTGTTTCTCTCTGCCTTTCAGCTCCCTCTCTCACCCTCTGCTCTACGGATGTAAGCCTTGTGGAGAAAGATCTAAATTCAGAGGAGAGGATATCCATTCCCATATGCAGCTGCTCTATTTTTGGCAGAAAAAGCGCTGATAATTAAGAGACAATAGGGTGAGCATCAAGGCTTGGCGCTTCTGCAGGGTCATTTGGAGCTATATGGGTGCTAGGAGTGTCCGCCTGGTGATTAGCTCTCCTTTCTGGTTGTTTGCGACTTGCCAGACATAGTGACAGTTCTTTTGATGAAAGGGGTGTAGTATCTTTGCATACAAGAGTCCGTTGATGTCTGATCTAGAATGTAACTTCGGTATCTGTGAATCCTTAATGTTGCGTTTGCTACGTGCGTTTGCTGTTGCAATCTGTCGTGTTTGAAGCAGCCTTTTATGCTGCGTTTAGAAAAGTCCCCAGTATGGTGTGAATAAGATGGCGGCCTCCCGCCCACTGACAAACTCACCCACCGGACGATATCCCCTATGTGGACTGCTGGGTTTTATGACTCTCCTTATCTTTAGCGGTGCTACCTTGTCCCTCTCAGTGGTGTCGGGGAGGTTGTTTATCTGGAGATGTTCTTTAAGTCGCAGCCGCGACCACCCTCTGCGTTCCTTCTTATGTGCTGTTGGCTTGAGAGCCTTCCTGCCAAGGATTATTAAACTTTTTGGGCCAGCTAATATAGCTTATGAAGCAAGTTTAAGACCCCGAGTTCATGGAGCTCCTCTCCACACTTGTATTCCGGAAGTCCGTAAACCTAACTTTTAACATAGCTGCCTTAGCACTAAGATATCTACCAGCTTGTTCCCCACTTTGATTTACGCAGATAAAATATTTAGCTTATATACGTGGCGATACTACTTTTTGACACAGTCTTATAGTATTTCATTTTACTATACCCTACCATCAGACACACACCAATTTGTGATATCATTAACTACTTTAAGAAAGGTAATAGTTTATAGACCACCTACTAATAATATGATACAGGGGCTGATGGTCCTATTTCTGTTTCTACCTACTTTATACCTAATAGACACTCTCAAGGAATATAGCCCTCTGATTTTGGTCACGAATATAGCCATTAGCTATTATGTTACTTAAAAATTGAAATGTATCTGAGTAATGACTTCATTTATATTGCCACCTAATGGCTCATATCTCTTTGTTTTGCACCCTATATTCCAGTTTATATTACATACATTTACTTTAACTCCCATAGTACTTTTCCGCTAACCCCGCTCCCCTCAGATATAGCTTACTAGGTAAGCATAGGAAAATGCATCCTTAGAAAATCCTATTTTTCTTTACTTTCCCTGAAATCCCCCTCAGTTAAAAGTAACATTCCTGGGATCCATGAGAGGCCCTTGTCTACTACTTGGGGATACAAACAGTTCACTAGCTGTTTAATTATAATTGAAGGGGATATATATATATATATATATATATATATATATATATATATATATATATATATATATATATATATATATATATATATATATATATATATATATATATATATATATAAAAAATCTATCTCAAGTAGGAGAAGACACTCACTGGTCTTTTCAAGTGTACTTTATTTCAAAAAGTGTGACGTTTTGGTAACACACTCCCCTTCCTCTTGTCTGAGGAAGGGGAGTGTGTCCACGAAACGTCACGCTTTTGAAATAAAGTAGACTTGAAAAGACCAGTGAGTGCCTTCTCATACTTGATATATTTAACCGCTGGCACCTGTGAGACACTGTGTGTGTGTGTGTGTGTGTGTGTGTGTGTGTATATATATATATATATATATATATATATATATATATATATATATATTGTTTAAATACTTATAAAAATAGGTGTAACATTGTTTGCTTATTTTCTTCATACAGACTATTATATTTTGAGACATTCTTATATTCTAGTATACTATATAATCCTACCACAACTCTTAAAAAAAATGTCATATTTTGTAATACTTAAGCTGTTTCATAACATCTGTACATTCTGATGCATGATAAGTTTGAAAAATGTAATGTATTGATTGTCTATTTCTTCAACACCTCAATAAAAATTATATAAAAACCAAAAAAAACTACTTTTACTTTTAAAATTTCCCTACATTTTAATGTTTCATTGAGAACTATAGCATTAACATATGTTGTTGCAATTGATACATCATGACACTGTACATTATATAAAATGCCTTGCAAACGTGTTCAGTGACTAATTAATTATTGATTTTATTGGAGAAGTCTATATATGAAACCTTTTTGTTCTTTGTCATACTTATAAAAAAAAAATGTATTTTAAGTTGACATTGCTTTTCTGTTGAAAATTATTTTGAAGGAAAAACAAAACAAACTAAAATATGCTCCATGTTTACACAGCTAAACAAAACTTTCCTAATGGCAATACCAGGGTTTAAAATTTCCACTTGTCCACTCAGTAGAAATTGAACTGGGGCAAGTAAAGAGGGAGATAGATGCTGTCTCTACACTATGCAAAATGACCAGCAAATCTCTATATTTTTAAAGATTGTATTTAAATAACTTAATATAGTTTAAAAAAAAGAAAAGAAAAATGACTGCACAATAAGGTGTTTTACAATGGCTAAACATATGCAAAGAGGGGTGAGTAGTGGGTGTGATGTGAGCAGGCGATGGGTGGGATCAGAAGTGTCGAGTGACATTTTGGCCTGGGTAGAAGCTTAGAACTTTTTTTAAACCCTGGTAATGCAATTACCTAACAGCCTCTACCTGTGACACATTGATGAGCTTTTTTCTCTGGATAAAAGTCCCACTGTGGATACGGATAATCAGTCAGGCTGCAGATCTGCAAGAAAGTTGTAGTCCACAAGCTCCGCCCAAACAACCTGAACCACCTGAATCATATCCAGCAAGAAAAATGTGCAAAGATTACTCCCTACTTAGAAACCCCTAATTTTGGCTTTGAATATACTCTTAGAGCAGATAATTTTGAAATAAAGATATTTGGCGCGATCCAATATACGGCTTAGTTTTCGGCGCAAGCGAGGGAACCCGCCAGGCCGTAATTTCACCTCGCACATCGGGGTATTACATAAACCCCGCCGGCAGTTCCTAAAGTGCCGTAAGTCGGATAAACTAGCAATGTCCAGAAATAAGCGTAACTACAAATTTCTGGAGTCGCTAGTGACTTACGGCACTTTAGAAACTGCCGGCGCCTAAGAAAACTAACTAAAAATTTAAATCTCCCGTAACTGTCTAAAATGCCTCCCAAAAATAAGCCCGACACGTATACCCCTATATCCGCAATCCCCCCTCTCACTCCTAATAATGTATTTACCCCTAAACCGCCATAGCTCACACCGCAATAAACCTATTCTAGTATTAACCCCTAAACCGCCATAGCCCACATAGCCTAGTAAATCTATTAACCCCTAATCTGTCGCCGCCACTATAATAAAGTTAAACCCCTAAACCTAAGTCTAACCCTAACACCCCCCTAACTTAATTATTATTTAAATAAATCTAAATAATATTACTATTATTAACTAAAGTATTCCTATTTAAAACTAAATACTTACCTATAAAATAAACCCTAAGATAGCTACAATTTAATTAATAATTACATTGTAGCTATTTTAGGATTTATTTTTATTTTACAGGCAACTTTGTATTTATTTTAACTAGGTACAATAGCTATTAAATAGTTAATAACTATTTAATAGCTACCTAGTTAAAATAATTACAAATTGACCTGTAAAATAAAACCTAACCTAAGTTACAATTACACCTAACACTACACTATCATTAAAGTAATTAAATAAATTAACTACAATTACCTAACATTAAATACAATTAAATAACATAAACTATAGTACAAAAAAACCAAACACTAAGTTTAAACTTCTAAGCCCCCTAATAAAATAAAAAAGCCCCCCAAAATAATAAAATGCCCTTCCCTATACTAAATTAAATTAAAAGGGCCTTTTGCGGGGCATTGCCCCAAAGTAATCAGCTCTTTTACCTATAAAAAAAAATTACAATACCCCCCCAACATTACAACCCACCACCCACACACCCCTTCTCTAAAACCCACCCAATCCCCCCTTAAAAAAAACTAACACTACCCCATTGAAGATCATCCTACCTTGAGCCGTCTTCACCCAGCCGGGCACGAGTGGTCATCCGATCCGGGCAGAAGTCTTCATCCGATGGGGCAGAAGAGAATATCCAGACCGGCAGAAGTCTTCATCCTATCCGGGCAGAAGAGGACATCTGGACCGGCAGAAGGCTTCATCCAAGCGGCATCTTCTATCTTCATCCATCCAACGAAGAGCGGCTCCATCTTGAAGACATCCGGCGCAGAGCATCCTTCCAGCACGACGGACTAACGACGAATGATGGTTCCTTTAAATGACGTCATCCAAGATGGCGTCCCTCGAATTCCCATTGGCTGATAGGATTCTATCAGCCAATCGTAATTAAGGTAGGAAAAATTGACCTCACATTCTATTGGCTGATCCAATCTTCAATTCGATTGGCTGATTAAATCAACCAATCGGATTTTTCCTACCTAAAAAAATCAGCCAATCGGAATTCGAGGGACGCCATCTTGGATGACGTCATTTAAAGGAACCATCATTCGTCGTTAGTCCGTCGTGCTGGAAGGATGCTCCGCGCCAGATGTCTTCAAGGTGGAGCCGCTCCTCGTCGGATGGATGAAGATAGAAAATGCCGCTTGGATGAAGCCTTCTGCCGGTCTGGATGTCCTCATCTGCCCGGATCGGATGACCACTCGTGCCCGGCTGGGTGAAGATGGCTCAAGGTAGGGTGAAATTCAATGGGGTAGTGTTAGGTTTTTTTAAGGGCGGATTGGGTGGATTTTAGAGTAGGGGTGTGTGGGTGGTGGGTTGCAATGTTGGGGGGGTATTGTAATTTTTTTTACAGGTAAAAGAGCTGATTACTTTGGGGCAATGCCCCGCAAAAGGCCCTTTTAAGGGCTATTTGTAATCTAGTATAGGGTAGGGCATTTTATTATTTTGGGGGGCTTTTATATTTTATTAAGGGGCTTAGATTAGGTGTAATTAGTTTAAACTTCTTGTATTTTTTTTTTTTTTCTGTAATTTAGTGTTTGTTTTTTTGTACTATAGTTTATTTAATTGTATTTAATGTTAGGTAATTGTAGTTAATATATTTAATTAATTTAATGATAGTGTAGTGTTAGGTGTAATTGTAACTTAGGTTAGGTTTTATTTTACAGGTAAATTTGTAATTATTTTAACTAGGTAGCTATTAAATAGTTATTAACTATTTAATAGCTATCGTACCTAGTTAAAATAAATACAAAGTTGCCTGTAAAATAAAAATAAATCCTAAAATAGCTACAATGTAATTATTAATTATATTGTAGCTATCTTAGGGTTTATTTTATAGTTAAGTATGTAGTTTTAAATAGGAATACTTTAGTTAATAATAGTAATATTATTTAGATTTATTTAAATAATAATTAAGTTAGGGGGGGGGTTAGGGTTAGGTTTAGGGGTTAATCACTTTATTATAGTGGCGGCGGCAGATTAGGAGTTAATAGATTTAATAGGCTATGTGGGCTATGGCGGTTTAGGGGTTAATAATAGAATAGGTTTATTGCGGTGTGGGCTATGGCGGTTTAGGGGTTAATACACTTTATTAGTTATTGTGGTGGGGGATTGCGGTTGACAGGTAGATAGACATTGCGCATGCGTTAGGTGTTATTTTTTTTTTTGCAGGCACTTTAGGGAGTTACGGTGCTCCCATACTCAGCGCAAGGCCTTCTACGGCTGCATTTTATGGCGAGGTGAAAATGGAGTAAGATTTGTCCATTTTCGCCACGTAATGCCTTGCGCTGATATTGGATACCGATTTACGACGTGGTCCCATGTTAGCTTATGGGAGTAAAAATTGCGAGCGACGGGTGAAGTATACGTGTATTGTACACGTGACCAATATCCCATAATACTGTGTGGCAGCAACACAACCTATTATACTATACTAAACTTGTAGGCTAAACACATTGGTGCTGACTTTTAGGTTACTATTCACCCAGAATAGAATATATGCATTAGCTCTTTATTGTAAGCCATTGAGTAACACTACCTAGCAAACCTTACTGGTTATACTTTAGATCACGAATAATGGTGAATTCATATAGGCCTAATCATAATATTTTGTGATCTAATAGACAACCGACTACACTGATCTTGGTACTGGAGTGTATTTTAATATTGTGTGTGTAATGAACCAAACAAATTTGTTTTTTTAAATTTTAATAATAAAGGTTAAATTCCGTTCTTTAGTTTAGGGCCCAGAGTGCTGCTATGCACAAGCACCATTTCCTCTAGATACTCATAGGTTGATAAATTCACACTTCTTCAAAAATATATATACTACAAGAGGAAAAGCCCAAGTAGTGCCACTGTTCATTTGGTGTGTTGGTGACCAGTACAATCTCGCCTGCTAGCACTTAATCAGTGGCTAGTACACTGCCGAATGAGACACTTCCTGAGGCTCTCCCCTTTGGTAACGGCTCAAAGAGTACCTTCTGTTGTGGCCGTGAAAAGCTCTTTGTTTTATTGCTTAAAAACTTGTTCAATAGCACTGCATAAATGAATGTGAACAACTTCCAGGAATAAAAGATATTCAGGCTTTATTATGACGCGTTTCTCAACCCCCAAGGGTCGTTTCATCAGATATCAAAGCGGATAAAATGAATTACAAATCGTAACAATATATACACATTTGTTAATTAAAAACGGAAGTTGTCACAGTGGATTTTAAACCAATAAAATAAATCACAAGATTCAACTTAGGTGCCGACATAGGCTCACAGCTGTTACAATTAGAACAAACCTTGGTCAGTGTTGTGCAAAAATAACAGAAAATCACACTCTGTGATAGACACAGCTGTACAAATCAGCCCACGAGCCGACATAGACTCGCCGCTGTTACAAAATGTACATACATAAAATATACATAAACAACCAATTTGTTCACAGAATCTGAATACAATAAAAACCTCTAAAATGTTTCTTCTCAGAAAACAGTGTTATCTGACCTGTCTAAACCTATTACAGATGGCTAAGGAAATAAAATAACAATTTATATGGTTCAATGAAAATCTGTTAAGAGCTTTGTAATGTGATATAAAATCACCTTCAATGATAAACATAATTGTATAAATCAGCTCACGAGCCAAAGGACTCGCCGCTGTTACAAAGTAAAATATAAGACATACATAAAATTAAAAATAAAATAAGCATCAATTTGTTCAATAAATTTCAACCTAATGATAACCTCTAAAATATTACTTTTCGAAGATCGGATATGTCTGACCTATCTAAACCTATTTTATACTGCTGATGGCTGTAATTTATGAAAAATAGATTGACAGTTTGTATAGTTCTCTGTAAATCTTTTGAGAAATTTCATACTACTGATGACTGTGATTAATGTGAAATGGATTAACATTTTATATAGTTCTCTGTAAATCTTTTGAGAGCTCAATAGTATGATGTGATAGATAAGTGTGTGTATCGTTATATAACTTTTGATGTAAGTGTGTGAATTTTTTACTAGTTTTTTGTATATTCTTAAAGGAATGCTATCCCGTGAGCCCTGAGCCCTTTTGAAAACTTTATATTATGATGTGATAGATATGTGTATATATCGGAATATAGCTTTAGATGTGTGTAAATTTTGACTAATTTTTTATATATTCTTAAAGGAATACTATCCCATGAGTCCTAATGGATTATATTATCGGGTGTTTTAACCTTTAACAATGATTTTCTGTGTATGTTTTATTTGTTTCTTTTTTTAGATATCTATATATATATATATAAAAGACTCTGTTCTTACGTGTAATGAGGCGATGAATGAAATTAGTTGTTAGGCTTTTTTGTATATATATGTGGCGTGGTTGCCCCAAAGTAAGGAATTTTTTTGTGTGTATATTATCTTTTGATATTTGGATTATCTTTTAATATCAAATGATTTTTGATGTCAGAATTGTGAACTTTCTTTGTGTACTTCATATGTCAATATCAGTGATAAGATAGCTGTAATACCATTGGTGGGTATTACCCTTCAATGTATTTTTTCCAAATCATGTGTGTCGTGTATATCGTGTGTGGATGTTGGTGAATGTGCTGGAGGAAAAAGGTTTAAAATAAAGAATATGTTAAGTAATATATAAAATGCACATTACAGGTGTGAACAAAATAAATAATGTGTATATATGTATGTTATATAGGATGTTCTAATAAATCCAAAAAATCTAAAAAAATATGTTATATATATATATATATATATATATATGTGTGTGTGTTTATATATGTGTGTGTTTATATATGTATGTGTGTATATATATATATATATATATATATATATATATATATATGTATATATCTATCCACAGGGTACCTGCACAACGGAGCGCATAGACAAATCCTTTGTCTTGTATTAGGAGTAGAAACCGGCTCACTAATAGGGGAGGGCGGGATATACAAATCCCTGATTACTGACAATGGCAGCTGGTGGTTCAGCGTGTCTGTCCTGCACGCAAAAGAAATCCAGAATCCAAAATGTAAAACCACAGAAGCGCACAAAGTCCAAGTATAAAGTATAAAAAAAGAGTTTTTATTGGAACATTTTAAAAACAAAAGTTGTCCTGTATAGGACTAATCCAAGTTTTGCAGGCGCACAGAAAGCATACATGTTTCGTGCTCAGGTAGCACTTGTTCACTGCTTACCTGTGCACCTACAAAGGCCTGCCTTTTAATCACAGGATTTAAAGTGATATATCACACAATATTTGACAACCTGAAACTCTGTTACATATGCCTGTCTATTAGCAAAATCACACAGAGTGAATATGAACATACAGATTTGAGTGAAATATATTTTTATAGACTACGGTTAGATCTAAAAGAAATATTATATAGAAAAAAACATTTTTAATATTATTGTTTTGGAAGAAATGTAATAGATATTGTCATTGAATTTTAGATTTTAGCTAATGCCTAATGCTAATATTCAGAAGTGATGACATCCAAAAATACTCTAATCACTGTTATGATTTACTTAAAAGGATAATAGACTTTTCCTTACAATTGTGACATAATGGAAATTTATACAAATAGATCTAGATCTCTCCTCTTATTTATCCCTAAAGGATAACTAGTTTGCAAGGTCAGAATCCAAAAAATCTCCCTTTTCTTTCATGTAATTAACAAGAGTCCATGAGCTAGTGACGTATGGGATATACATTCCTACCAGGAGGGGCAAAGTTTCCCAAACCTTAAAATGCCTATAAATACACCCCTCACCACACCCACAAATCAGTTTTACAAACTTTGCCTCCAAGGGAGGTGGTGAAGTAAGTTTGTGCTAGATTCTACGTTGATATGCGCTCCGCAGCAAGTTGGAGCCCGGTTTTCCTCTCAGCGTGCAGTGAATGTCAGAGGGATGTGAGGAGAGTATTGCCTATTGAATGCAGTGATCTCCTTCTACGGGGTCTATTTCATAAGGTTCTCTGTTATCGGTCGTAGAGATTCATCTCTTACCTCCCTTTTCAGATCGACGATATACTCTTATATTTACCATTTCCTCTACTGATTCTCGTTTCAGTACTGGTTTGGCTTTCTACAAACATGTAGATGAGTGTCCTGGGGTAAGTAAGTCTTATTTTCTGTGACACTCTAAGCTATGGTTGGGCACTTTATTTATAAAGTTCTAAATATATGTATTCAAACATTTATTTGCCTTGACTCAGAATGTTCAACTTTCCTTATTTCCAGACAGTCAGTTTCATATTTGGGATTATGCTTTAATTATCATATTTTTCTTACCTCAAAAATTTGACTTTTTCCCTGTGGGCTGTTAGGCTCGCGGGGGCTGAAAATGCTTCATTTTATTGCGTCATTCTTGGCGCGGACTTTTTTGGCGCAAAAATTCATTTCGTTTCCGGCGTCATACGTGTCGCCGGAAGTTGCGTCATTTTTTTGACGTTATTTTGCGCCAAAAATGTCGGCGTTCCGGATGTGGCGTCATTTTTGGCGCCAAAAGCATTTAGGCGCCAAATAATGTGGGCGTCTTATTTGGCGCCAAAAAATATGGGCGTCGTTTTTGTCTCCACATTATTTCAGTCTCATTTTTCATTTGCTTCTGGTTGCTAGAAGCTTGATGTTTGGCATTTTTTTCCCATTCCTGAAACTGTCTTATAAGGAATTTGATCTATTTTGCTTTATATGTTGTTTTTTCTCTTACATATTGCAAGATGTCTCACGTTGCATCTGAGCCAGAAGATACTACAGGAAAACCTCTGCCTGCTGGATCTACCAAAGCTAAGTGTATCTGCTGTAAACTTTTGGTAGCTATTCCTCCAGCTGTTGTTTGTATTAAATGTCATGACAAACTTGTTAATGCAGATAATATTTCCTTTAGTGATGTACCATTGCCTGTTGCAGTTCCCTCAACATCTAAGGTGCAGAATGTTCCTGATAACATAAGAGATTTTGTTTCTGAATCCATAAAGAAGGCTTTGTCTGTTATTTCTCCTTCTAGTAAACGTAAAAAGTCTTTTAAATCTTCTCTTTCTACAGATGAATTTTTAAATGAACACCATCATTCTGATTCTTTGGACTCTTCTGGTTCAGAGGATTCTGTCTCAGAGATTGATGCTGATAAATCTTCATATTTATTTAAGATGGAATTTATTCGCTCTTTACTTAAAGAAGTACTAATTGCTTTAGAAATAGAGGATTCTAGTCCTCTTGATACTAATTCTATACGTTTGGATAAGGTTTTTAAAGCTCCTGCGGTTATTCCAGAAGTCTTTCCTGTTCCTAATGCTATTTCTGCAGTAATTGCTAAGGAATGGGATAGATTGGGTAATTCATTTACTCCTTCTAAACGTTTTAAGCAATTATATCCTGTTCCGCCTGACAGGTTAGAATTTTGGGACAAAATCCCTAAAGTTGATGGGGCTATTTCTACCCTTGCTAAACGTACTACCATTCCTACATCAGATGGTACCTCGTTTAAGGATCCTTTAGATAGAAAAATTGAATCTTTTCTAAGAAAAGCTTATCTATGTTCAGGTAATCTTCTTAGACCTGCTATATCATTGGCTGATGTTGCTGCAGCTTCAACTTTTTGGTTGGAAACTCTAGCGCAACAAGTAACAAATCGTGATTCTCATGATATTATTATTCTTCTCCAGCATGCTAATAATTTCATCTGTGATGCCATTTTTGATATTATTAGAGTTGATGTTAGATTTATGTCTCTGGCTATCTTAGCCAGAAGAGCTTTATGGCTTAAGACTTGGAATGCTGATATGGCTTCTAAATCAACTCTACTTTCCATTTCTTTCCAGGGAAACAAATTATTTGGTTCTCAGTTGGATTCTATTATTTCAACTGTTACTGGTGGGAAAGGAACTTTTTTACCACAGGATAAAAAGTCTAAAGGTAAAAACAGGGCTAACAATCGTTTTCGTTCCTTTCGTTTCAACAAAGAACAAAAGCCTGATCCTTCGTCCTCAGGAGCAGTTTCAGTTTGGAAACCATCTCCAGTCTGGAATAAATCCAAGCCTGCTAGAAAGGCAAAGCCTGCTTCTAAGTTCACATGAAGGTACGGCCCTCATTCCAGTTCAGCTGGTAGGGGGCAGGTTACGTTTTTTCAAAGAAATTTGGATCAGTTCTGTTCACAATCTTTGGATTCAGAACATTGTTTCAGAAGGGTACAGAATTGGTTTCAAGATGAGACCTCCTGCAAAGAGATTTTTTCTTTCCCATGTCCCAGTAAATCCAGTGAAAGCTCAAGCATTTCTGAATTGTGTTTCAGATCTAGAGTTGGCTGGAGTAATTATGCCAGTTCCAGTTCCGGAACAGGGGATGGGGTTTTATTCAAATCTCTTCATTGTACCAAAGAAGGAGAATTCCTTCAGACCAGTTCTGGATCTAAAATTATTGAATCGTTATGTAAGGATACCAACGTTCAAGATGGTAACTGTAAGGACTATATTGCCTTTTGTTCAGCAAGGGAATTATATGTCCACAATAGATTTACAGGATGCATATCTGCATATTCCGATTCATCCAGATCATTATCAATTCCTGAGATTCTCTTTTCTAGACAAGCATTACCAATTTGTGGCTCTACCGTTTGGCCTTGCTACAGCTCCAAGAATTTTCACAAAGATTCTCGGTGCCCTTCTGTCTGTAATCAGAGAACAGGGTATTGTGGTATTTCCTTATTTGGACGATATCTTGGTACTTGCTCCGTCTTTACATTTAGCAGAGTCTCATACGAATCGACTTGTGTTGTTTCTTCAAGATCATGGTTGGAGGATCAATTTACCAAAAAGTTCTTTGATTCCTCAAACAAGGGTAACCTTTCTGGGTTTCCAGATAGATTCAGTGTCCATGACTTTGTCTTTAACAGACAAGAGACGTCTAAAATTGATTACAGCCTGTCGAAACCTTCAGTCTCAATCATTCCCTTCGGTAGCCTTATGCATGGAAATTCTAGGTCTTATGACTGCTGCATCGGACGCGATCCCCTTTGCTCGTTTTCACATGCGACCTCTTCAGCTCTGTATGCTGAACCAATGGTGCAGGGATTACACGAAGATATATCAATTAATATCTTTAAAACCGATTGTTCGGCACTCTCTAACGTGGTGGACAGATCACCATCGTTTAATTCAGGGGGCTTCTTTTGTTCTTCCGACCTGGACTGTAATTTCAACAGATGCAAGTCTCACAGGTTGGGGAGCTGTGTGGGGATCTCTGACGGCACAAGGAGTTTGGGAATCTCAGGAGGTGAGATTACCGATCAATATCTTGGAACTCCGTGCAGTTTTCAGAGCTCTTCAGTTTTGGCCTCTTCTGAAGAGAGAATCGTTCATTTGTTTTCAGACAGACAATGTCACAACTGTGGCATACATCAATCATCAAGGAGGGACTCACAGTCCTCTGGCTATGAAAGAAGTATCTCGAATTTTGGTTTGGGCGGAATCCAGCTCCTGTCTAATCTCTGCGGTTCATATCCCAGGTGTAGACAATTGGGAAGCGGATTATCTCAGTCGCCAAACGTTGCATCCGGGCGAATGGTCTCTTCACCCAGAGGTATTTCTTCAGATTGTTCAAATGTGGGGGCTCCCAGAGATAGATCTGATGGCCTCTCATCTAAACAAGAAACTTCCCAGGTATCTGTCCAGATCCCGGGATCCTCAGGCGGAGGCAGTGGATGCATTATCACTTCCTTGGAAGTATCATCCTGCCTATATCTTTCCGCCTCTAGTTCTTCTTCCAAGAGTAATCTCCAAGATTTTGAGGGAATGCTCGTTTGTTCTGCTAATAGCTCCGGCATGGCCTCACAGGTTTTGGTATGCGGATCTTGTCCGGATGGCATCTTGCCAACCATGGACTCTTCCGTTAAGACCAGACCTTCTGTCTCAAGGTCCTTTTTTCCATCCGGATCTGAAATCCTTAAATTTAAAGGTATGGAGATTGAACGCTTGATTCTTGGTCATAGAGGTTTCTCTAACTCCGTGATTAATACTATGTTACAGGCTCGTAAATCTGTATCTCGAGAGATATATTATAGAGTCTGGAAGACTTATATTTCTTGGTGTCTTTCTCATCATTTTTCTTGGCATTCTTTTAGAATACCGAGAATTTTACAGTTTCTTCAGGATGGTTTAGATAAGGGTTTGTCCGCGAGTTCTTTGAAAGGACAAATCTCCGCTCTTTCTGTTCTTTTTCACAGAAAGATTGCTATTCTTCCTGATATTCATTGTTTTGTACAAGCTTTGGTTCGTATAAAACCTGTCATTAAGTCAATTTCTCCTCCATGGAGTTTGAATTTGGTTTTGGGAGCTCTTCAAGCTCCTCCGTTTGAACCTATGCATTCATTGGACATTAAATTACTTTCTTGGAAAGTTTTGTTCCTTTTGGCCATCTCTTCTGCTAGAAGAGTTTCTGAATTATCTGCTCTTTCGTGTGAGTCTCCTTTTCTGATTTTTCATCAGGATAAGGCGGTGTTGCGAACTTCTTTTGAATTTTTACCTAAAGTTGTGAATTCCAACAACATTAGTAGAGAAATTGTGGTTCCTTCATTATGTCCTAATCCTAAGAATTCTAAGGAGAAATCGTTGCATTCTTTGGATGTTGTTAGAGCTTTGAAATATTATGTTGAAGCTACGAAATCTTTCCGTAAGACTTCTAGTCTATTTGTTATCTTTTCCGGTTCTAGGAAAGGCCAGAAAGCTTCTGCCATTTCTTTGGCATCTTGGTTGAAATCTTTAATTCATCTTGCCTATGTTGAGTCGGGTAAAATTCCGCCTCAGAGAATTACAGCTCATTCTACTAGGTCAGTATCTACTTCCTGGGCGTTTAGGAATGAAGCTTCGGTTGACCAGATCTGCAAAGCAGCAACTTGGTCCTCTTTGCATACTTTTACTAAATTCTACCATTTTGATGTATTTTCTTCTTCTGAAGCAGTTTTTGGTAGAAAAGTTCTTCAGGCAGCGGTTTCAGTTTGAATCTTCTGCTTATGTTTTTTGTTAAACTTTATTTTGGGTGTGGATTATTTTCAGCAGGAATTGGCTGTCTTTATTTTATCCCTCCCTCTCTAGTGACTCTTGTGTGGAAAGATCCACATCTTGGGTAGTCATTATCCCATACGTCACTAGCTCATGGACTCTTGTTAATTACATGAAAGAAAACATAATTTATGTAAGAACTTACCTGATAAATTCATTTCTTTCATATTAACAAGAGTCCATGAGGCCCACCCTTTTTTTGTGGTGGTTATGATTTTTTTGTATAAAGCACAATTATTCCAATTCCTTATTTTATATGCTTCGCACTTTTTTTCTTATCACCCCACTTCTTGGCTATTCGTTAAACTGATTTGTGGGTGTGGTGAGGGGTGTATTTATAGGCATTTTAAGGTTTGGGAAACTTTGCCCCTCCTGGTAGGAATGTATATCCCATACGTCACTAGCTCATGGACTCTTGTTAATATGAAAGAAATGAATTTATCAGGTAAGTTCTTACATAAATTATGTTTTTTCTAGGATCATTTCCCTATTTCCTCCTCTACTCCATACTGGTACAAAATCGATGCCCTGCACCATTAGGGCATTAACATCTGCATTGTGTTTTTCCTTAAAATGTCTCGCTACTGGTGTATCTGAGCTTTCATCCTCAATACTGCGTAGGTGTTCAAGAAATCTCTCTTTGAGCGGCCTAGTCGTTTTTCCTGTATACTGCTTGAGACAAATTTTGCATGTTAGTAAATATATTACATGTGTAGTTGAGCAGTTAATAGCATATTTAATATTGTGTTGTTTGTTTGTTACCATAGATGATAACTCATCTCCCTCTTTAACAAAGTTACAAGTCCTACATATAGGCCTCCTACATTTAAAGAACCCTTTCCTTTTTTGCAGCCAATTTTTGTTGGATGTAGGTTTTAATTCTGAAGGTGATAAATAATTTGATAAAGTTTTACCCCTTTTGGATATATAATTACAGCCTCCCTGCATAATCTCCTTAAGAATAGGATCCGAGTATAGTATTGGTATGGAATTACGTACTATATTGCAGATTTTATTATATTCCAAACTGTAATTGGTAATAAATTTAAGCTTATTATGATGTTTGTCAGTATTTTTAGGTTTCTTTGTATTTAGAAGTTGCTCTCTGGGTATATGATCCACGTTGTATTTGGCTCTGGTTAATACCTCAACTTTATAGCCTCTATCTTTCAATCTTTCTAGAGCTATCTTAGCATGTTTTTGATATTCTTTTTCGTCTGTACAGTTTCTTTTTAGTCTAATTAGCTCTCCTTTAGGGATAGCTTCAATAACATGCTTAGGATGACAGGAATCATATTTTAAAGTAGTATTTCCTGCAGTTGGTTTCCTAAATAGGGTGGTATTTATATTGTGTGTGTTCTCATCAATATAAATATTGAGATCTAAAAAACTAACATTAATAGTACTGTATTCACTTGTAAAATGAATACCACAGTCATTGGTGTTAAGGTATTGACAAAATTTCTCGACCTCTGAATCATCTCCATCAAATACAAACAATAGGTCATCTATGTACCGAAAAAATGATACAATATGCTGTTTGTATGGATTTTTATCTGCAAAAACGTGGGACAGCTCCCACCAACCCATAAAAAGGTTGGTGTACGAAGGGGCAAACTTGGCCCCCATAGCTGTCCCACGTTTCTGCAGATAGAAATTGCTACCAAATTTGAAGAAATTATGAGTAAGCAGATACTCTATAGCATTTATGAGAAAAACTTTAGTTGCTGCTTCATAATTACTATAATTATCCAAAAATTCAATTGCTGTTAAACCTTTGTCATGTAGTATTGAGGTATATACAAAGATGATACATCTGCTATAACCAATTTGTAAGATGATTTCCAATGCATATTGTTTAGTTTTTTTAGTAAGGCTGTAGTGTCCTGAATATAGCTGGGTAGATTTCTTACTAGTGGTTGTACCATTATGGAGTAGAGGAGGAAATAGGGAAATGATCCTAGACAAAAGGGAGATTTTTTGGATTCTGACCTTGCAAACTAGTTCTCCTTTAGGGATAAATAAGAGGAGAGATCTAGATCTATTTGTATAAATTTCCATTATGTCACAATTGTAAGGAAAAGTCTATTATCCTTTTAAGAAAATCATAACAGTGATTAGAGTATTTTTGGATGTCATCACTTCTGAATATTAGCATTAGGCATTAGCTAAAATCTAAAATTCAATGACAATATCTATTACATTTCTTCCAAAACAATAATATTAAAAATGTTTTTTTCTATATAATATTTCTTTTAGATCTAACCGTAGTCTATAAGAATATATAAATATATTTCACTCAAATCTGTATGTTCACATTCACTCTGTGTGATTTTGCTAATAGACAGGCATATGTAACAGAGTTTCAGGTTGTCAATATATATATATATCACTTTAAATCCTGTGATTAAAAGGCAGGCCTTTGCAGGTGCACAGGTAAGCAGTGAACAAGTGCTACCTGAGCACGAAACATGTATGCTTTCTGTGCGCCTGCAAAGCACAACTTGGATTAGTCCTATACAGGACAACTTTTGTTTTTAAAATGTTCCAATAAAAACTCTTTTTTTTTATACTTTATACTTGGACTTTGTGCGCTTCTGTGGTTTTACATTTTGGATTTTATATATATATATATATATATATATATATATATATATAATTATAATTTCTTTCATGTAATTAACAAGAGTCCATGAGCTAGTGACGTATGGGATATACATTCCTACCAGGAGGGGCAAAGTTTCCCAAACCTTAAAATGCCTATAAATACACCCCTCACCACACCCACAAATCAGTTTTACAAACTTTGCCTCCAAGGGAGGTGGTGAAGTAAGTTTGTGCTAGATTCTACGTTGATATGCGCTCCGCAGCAAGTTGGAGCCCGGTTTTCCTCTCAGCGTGCAGTGAATGTCAGAGGGATGTGAGGAGAGTATTGCCTATTGAATGCAGTGATCTCCTTCTACGGGGTCTATTTCATAAGGTTCTCTGTTATCGGTCGTAGAGATTCATCTCTTACCTCCCTTTTCAGATCGACGATATACTCTTATATTTACCATTTCCTCTACTGATTCTCGTTTCAGTACTGGTTTGGCTTTCTACAAACATGTAGATGAGTGTCCTGGGGTAAGTAAGTCTTATTTTCTGTGACACTCTAAGCTATGGTTGGGCACTTTATTTATAAAGTTCTAAATATATGTATTCAAACATTTATTTGCCTTGACTCAGAATGTTCAACTTTCCTTATTTCCAGACAGTCAGTTTCATATTTGGGATTATGCTTTAAATTATCATATTTTGTCTTACCTCAAAAATTTGACTTTTTTCCCTGTGGGCTGTTAGGCTCGCGGGGGCTGAAAATGCTTCATTTTATTGCGTCATTTTTGGCGCGGATTTTTTTGGCGCAAAAATTCATTTCCGTTTCCGGCGTCATACGTGTCGCCGGAAGTTGCGTCATTTTTTGACGTTATTTTGCGCCAAAAATGTCGGCGTTCCGGATGTGGCGTCATTTTTGGCGCCAAAAGCATTTAGGCGCCAAATAATGTGGGCGTCTTATTTGGCGCCAAAAAATATGGGCGTCGCTTTTGTCTCCACATTATTTCAGTCTCATTTTCATTTGCTTCTGGTTGCTAGAAGCTTGATGTTTGGCATTTTTTTCCCATTCCTGAAACTGTCTTATAAGGAATTTGATCTATTTTGCTTTATATGTTGTTTTTTCTCTTACATATTGCAAGATGTCTCACGTTGCATCTGAGCCAGAAGATACTACAGGAAAACCACTGCCTGCTGGATCTACCAAAGCTAAGTGTATCTGCTGTAAACTTTTGGTAGCTATTTCTCCAGCTGTTGTTTGTATTAATTGTCATGACAAACTTGTTAAAGCAGATAATATTTCCTTTAGTGATGTACCATTGCCTGTTGCAGTTCCCTCAACATCTAAGGTGCAGAATGTTCCTGATAACATAAGAGATTTTGTTTCTGAATCCATAAAGAAGGCTTTGTCTGTTATTTCTCCTTCTAGTAAACGTAAAAAGTCTTTTAAATCTTCTCTCTCTACAGATGAATTTTTAAATGAACACCATCATTCTGATTCTTTGGACTCTTCTAGTTCAGAGGATTCTGTCTCAGAGATTGATGCTGATAAATCTTCATATTTATTTAAGATGGAATTTATTCGCTCTTTACTTAAAGAAGTACTAATTGCTTTAGAAATAGAGGATTCTAGTCCTCTTGATACTAATTCTATACGTTTGGATAAGGTTTTTAAAGCTCCTGCGGTTATTCCAGAAGTCTTTCCTGTTCCTAATGCTATTTCTGCAGTAATTGCTAAGGAATGGGATAAATTGGGTAATTCATTTACTCCTTCTAAACGTTTTAAGCAATTATATCCTGTTCCGCCTGACAGGTTAGAATTTTGGGACAAAATCCCTAAAGTTGATGGGGCTATTTCTACCCTTGCTAAACGTACTACCATTCCTACGTCAGATGGTACCTCGTTTAAGGATCCTTTAGATAGAAAAATTGAATCTTTTCTAAGAAAAGCTTATCTATGTTCAGGTAATCTTCTTAGACCTGCTATATCATTGGCTGATGTTGCTGCAGCTTCAACTTTTTGGTTGGAAACTCTAGCGCAACAAGTATCAAATCGTGATTCTCATGATATTATTATTCTTCTCCAGCATGCTAATAATTTCATCTGTGATGCCATTTTTGATATTATTAGAGTTGATGTTAGATTTATGTCTCTGGCTATCTTAGCCAGAAGAGCTTTATGGCTTAAGACTTGGAATGCTGATATGGCTTCTAAATCAACTCTACTTTCCATTTCTTTCCAGGGAAACAAATTATTTGGTTCTCAGTTGGATTCTATTATTTCAACTGTTACTGGTGGGAAAGGAACTTTTTTACCACAGGATAAAAAATCTAAAGGTAAAAACAGGGCTAACAATCGTTTTCGTTCCTTTCGTTTCAACAAAGAACAAAAGCCTGATCCTTCGTCCTCAGGAGCAGTTTCAGTTTGGAAACCATCTCCAGTCTGGAATAAATCCAAGCCTGCTAGAAAGGCAAAGCCTGCTTCTAAGTTCACATGAAGGTACGGCCCTCATTCCAGTTCAGCTGGTAGGGGGCAGGTTACGTTTTTTCAAAGAAATTTGGATCAAATCTGTTCACAATCTTTGGATTCAGAACATTGTTTCAGAAGGGTACAGAATTGGTTTCAAGATGAGACCTCCTGCAAAGAGATTTTTTCTTTCCCATGTCCCAGTAAATCCAGTGAAAGCTCAAGCATTTCTGAATTGTGTTTCAGATCTAGAGTTGGCTGGAGTAATTATGCCAGTTCCAGTTCCGGAACAGGGGATGGGGTTTTATTCAAATCTCTTCATTGTACCAAAGAAGGAGAATTCCTTCAGACCAGTTCTGGATCTAAAATTATTGAATCGTTATGTAAGGATACCAACGTTCAAGATGGTAACTGTAAGGACTATATTGCCTTTTGTTCAGCAAGGGAATTATATGTCCACAATAGATTTACAGGATGCATATCTGCATATTCTGATTCATCCAGATCATTATCAGTTCCTGAGATTCTCTTTTCTAGACAAGCATTACCAATTTGTGGCTCTACCGTTTGGCCTTGCTACAGCTCCAAGAATTTTCACAAAGATTCTCGGTGCCCTTCTGTCTGTAATCAGAGAACAGGGTATTGTGGTATTTCCTTATTTGGACGATATCTTGGTACTTGCTCCGTCTTTACATTTAGCAGAGTCTCATACGAATCGACTTGTGTTGTTTCTTCAAGATCATGGTTGGAGGATCAATTTACCAAAAAGTTCTTTGATTCCTCAAACAAGGGTAACCTTTCTGGGTTTCCAGATAGATTCAGTGTCCATGACTCTGTCTTTAACAGACAAGAGACGTCTAAAATTGATTACAGCTTGTCGAAACCTTCAGTCACAATCATTCCCTTCGGTAGCCTTATGCATGGAAATTCTAGGTCTTATGACTGCTGCATCGGACGCGATCCCCTTTGCTCGTTTTCACATGCGACCTCTTCAGCTCTGTATGCTGAACCAATGGTGCAGGGATTACACGAAGATATCTCAATTAATATCTTTAAAACCGATTGTTCGACACTCTCTAACGTGGTGGACAAATCACCATCGTTTAATTCAGGGGGCTTCTTTTGTTCTTCCGACCTGGACTGTAATTTCAACAGATGCAAGTCTCACAGGTTGGGGAGCTGTGTGGGGATCTCTGACGGCACAAGGAGTTTGGGAATCTCAGGAGGTGAGATTACCGATCAATATTTTGGAACTCCGTGCAATTTTCAGAGCTCTTCAGTTTTGGCCTCTTCTGAAGAGAGAATCGTTCATTTGTTTTCAGACAGACAATGTCACAACTGTGGCATACATCAATCATCAAGGAGGGACTCACAGTCCTCTGGCTATGAAAGAAGTATCTCGAATTTTGGTTTGGGCGGAATCCAGCTCCTGTCTAATCTCTGCGGTTCATATCCCAGGTGTAGACAATTGGGAAGCGGATTATCTCAGTCGCCAAACGTTGCATCCGGGCGAATGGTCTCTTCACCCAGAGGTATTTCTTCAGATTGTTCAATTGTGGGGGCTCCCAGAGATAGATCTGATGGCCTCTCATCTAAACAAGAAACTTCCCAGGTATCTGTCCAGATCCCGGGATCCTCAGGCGGAGGCAGTGGATGCATTATCACTTCCTTGGAAGTATCATCCTGCCTATATCTTTCCGCCTCTAGTTCTTCTTCCAAGAGTAATCTCCAAGATTCTGAGGGAATGCTCGTTTGTTCTGCTAATAGCTCCGGCATGGCCTCACAGGTTTTGGTATGCGGATCTTGTCCGGATGGCATCTTGCCAGCCATGGACTCTTCCGTTAAGACCAGACCTTCTGTCGCAAGGTCCTTTTTTCCATCCGGATCTGAAATCCTTAAATTTAAAGGTATGGAGATTGAACGCTTGATTCTTGGTCATAGAGGTTTCTCTGACTCCGTGATTAATACTATGTTACAGGCTCGTAAATCTGTATCTCGAGAGATATATTATAGAGTCTGGAAGACTTATATTTCATGGTGTCTTTTTCATCATTTTTCTTGGCATTCTTTTAGAATACCGAGAATTTTACAATTTCTTCAGGATGGTTTGGATAAGGGTTTGTCCGCAAGTTCTTTGAAAGGACAAATCTCTGCTCTTTCTGTTCTTTTTCACAGAAAGATTGCTATTCTTCCTGATATTCATTGTTTTGTACAAGCTTTGGTACGTATAAAACCTGTCATTAAGTCAATTTCTCCTCCTTGGAGTTTGAATTTGGTTCTGGGAGCTCTTCAAGCTCCTCCGTTTGAACCTATGCATTCATTGGACATTAAATTACTTTCTTGGAAAGTTTTGTTCCTTTTGGCCATCTCTTCTGCTAGAAGAGTTTCTGAATTATCTGCTCTTTCGTGTGAGTCTCCTTTTCTGATTTTTCATCAGGATAAGGCGGTGTTGCGAACTTCTTTTGAATTTTTACCTAAAGTTGTGAATTCCAACAACATTAGTAGAGAAATTGTGGTTCCTTCATTATGTCCTAATCCTAAGAATTCTAAGGAGAAATCATTGCATTCTTTGGATGTTGTTAGAGCTTTGAAATATTATGTTGAAGCTACGAAATCTTTCCGTAAGACTTCTAGTCTATTTGTTATCTTTTCCGGTTCTAGGAAAGGCCAGAAAGCTTCTGCCATTTCTTTGGCATCTTGGTTGAAATCTTTAATTCATCTTGCCTATGTTGAGTCGGGTAAAACTCCGCCTCAAAGAATTACAGCTCATTCTACTAGGTCAGTATCTACTTCCTGGGCGTTTAGGAATGAAGCTTCGGTTGACCAGATCTGCAAAGCAGCAACTTGGTCTTCTTTGCATACTTTTACTAAATTCTACCATTTTGATGTATTTTCTTCTTCTGAAGCAGTTTTTGGTAGAAAAGTTCTTCAGGCAGCGGTTTCAGTTTGAATCTTCTGCTTATGTTTTTTGTTAAACTTTATTTTGGGTGTGGATTATTTTCAGCAGGAATTGGCTGTCTTTATTTTATCCCTCCCTCTCTAGTGACTCTTGTGTGGAAAGATCCACATCTTGGGTAGTCATTATCCCATACGTCACTAGCTCATGGACTCTTGTTAATTACATGAAAGAAAACATAATTTATGTAAGAACTTACCTGATAAATTCATTTCTTTCATATTAACAAGAGTCCATGAGGCCCACCCTTTTTTGTGGTGGTTATGATTTTTTTGTATAAAGCACAATTATTCCAATTCCTTATTTTATATGCTTCGCACTTTTTCTTATCACCCCACTTCTTGGCTATTCGTTAAACTGATTTGTGGGTGTGGTGAGGGGTGTATTTATAGGCATTTTAAGGTTTGGGAAACTTTGCCCCTCCTGGTAGGAATGTATATCCCATACGTCACTAGCTCATGGACTCTTGTTAATATGAAAGAAATGAATTTATCAGGTAAGTTCTTACATAAATTATGTTATTTTATATGTGTGTGTTTATATATGTATATAAATAAATGTATATAAATAAATAAATAAAGGTGGAGCCGTTGTGATAATGGATCATGAACTTTATCACAATGAAGTCATGTCACAATTAAATAATGATGAATTATATACTAAACTATCATATATCCCTACTTTGTCCTACAGACAGATAATGATGTCTTTGCTAGATACTGCAATCGAAAATGGCTTTATGGATAAGGATTTGGTTGATTATCTACTAGTTGAGGATCCTAGAATACCATACTTTAGGATCACACCCAAGATCCATAAAACTATAATAAATCCCCCGGGGAGGCCCATAGTGGCTAGTAATGGGTCATTATGTGAGAGACTAGGAGAATGGCTTGACCATATACTACAACCTGTTGTTCTAGCCCTTCCAGGCTATATTAGAGATAGCTCCCATCTAATACAGCAACTTACAGAGATAGTATGAAACAAACAATACCTTTGGCTAACGATAGATGTAGTGGCCCTGTACTCTAACATACCTCACAATTTGGGCATTGAATCACTATCCAACATGCTGCATAGACATACTGATTATGACAGTAATTTTATCACATTCATCACAACTATTACAGAGTTTTTGTTATCCCATAATTATTTTGTCTACAGAGGAGAATACTATTTACAAAAAAGTGGCACGGCCATGGGGTTTGCTAATTATATGGGCTGGCTCGAATATTGCTTAATTTTTTCTGATCATTGTCCCTTTGTAGACAATCTAATTATGTATGGGAGATTTATCGATGATTTGATAATAATCTGGAATAATGAAGGTACTTACACTATAGATAGTTTTCTTGAATATATGAATGATAACAAGTTTAATCTTAAGTTTACTAGCCTCAACAATAAGACTGAAATAGATTTTTTAGACATTCATCTAAATATTGACACTGACAATAAAATACTGACCTCATTATATAGGAAACCCTTAGCTAAAAATACGATATTACATGCAAACTCTTGTCATATACCACATGTAAAGAAAGGAATACCTAAGGGTCAGTATCTTAGAATACGCAGAAATTGCTCAAATATGGCTATGTACCTAAAACAGGCAGATGAACTGACTGAAAGACTAACATTGAGAGGTTACAACAGAAATAGTCTCCTACAAATACATAAACAAGTATCAAAAATTGATAGGAACACACTCTTTCGTATATACAAGGCGTTCAAAAAATAAAATACAGGAAGATAATATACTATGTATTACTAAATATAGTTACAATATAACCAAATATGTGATATTATAACCAAAAACCTACCCATATTACATATAGATGATAATCTCAAATCCATCACCAACCACAAAAAACTGAAATTTATAGCAAGAATGGCTCAAACTTTGGGAGAGATCACTAGAACGGATATGTCAGATAAAGAAACAACAAAATCTAAATTTAAATGGCTTAATCCCATTAATGGCTCCTATAAATGTGGCCACATACCCTGTAAAAGTTGTACATTTACTCAGAAAGAAAAAACTTTCAGGTCCACTAATACAGGGAAAGTATATGAGATTTAGAAGTAGGTTAGACTGTACTTCACAATATGTTGTATATTTGATTACATGCCAATGCTGTTCCTTACAATATGTAGGGATCACTACAAGAACTTTGAAAGAGAGGATTAGACAGCATCTACTATCATTAGAAGAAAAAGAACCTAAGACCCCTGTAGCCAAACACTTTAGACTTCATGGCAAAGGAACTAAACATTTCTCATTCATTGGTATAGATAGTATACAAAAAACAGCAAAAGGAGGTAATAGAACTGATCTTCTATTAAAAAGGGAAGTCTTTTGGATAATTGAATTAAATACTAGACTCCCTTATGGGATAAATAAAAGGTTAGATGTGGATACTTTTATCCACTAAACACAAATAACTATCATATATTTGTATGGATCTATATGGATTGGTATTTACTGTATTTTTAGATCTCTTTATATATGTATTTCTAGTTTTAATAATAGAGATCTAGTTTCTAATATATACAACAATGGATTGGTATTTACTATATATGGTGTTTAAAGATTCCAAAACTTTAAAATATTGAAAGTCTAAAAACCTTAAAATCAAAATAATAAATTTTCTTTTGACTTATGATACACTAATATTGTTATATACAGTATATATATTTTTGTATGTGGTGCTTAAATATGAGAGAGGCTCTATTGATAAGATATAAGATACTAATGCATACCTATATAAACACAACAATTGGATACCTACAAATTGAAATGGTATAAAAACTAAAATCCCCAAAATACTTTGTCTCCAATGGTCTCTAAATCTTGTCATCAGACTTATAATTATTACACTACCAGTAATTAGTATGTTTGAACATATGGATCTATCTTCCTTCCCTATAACATTTCATTTAATTTAGCTTGAATTGTTAGCTAAAGTTGAGCTTAGTTATAGGTATTATATATATTAGAATGTAATATATATTCCTATATATATATATATATATATATATTTATATATATATATATATATATATATATATATATATATATATATATATATATATATATATATTATAACTTTTTAATACCTATTAACTACCATAATATTCATATATCATTTTCATGATGATGTTTCTTCAATTAAATAAGAGATGTATATAACTGCTGACATTTACTATTTTTATATTATATTTTGCTTTCTTATTTATTTTTCTGTATTTATTTTATGTTACCTTGGAAATATCATTATTGTTTTTATTTTTAATATATTATTAATTTCTTTTTTACTTCTTTACTTTTTTAATTATTCCTTTATTGTTTCTTAAATGTATATCTATAGAGTTAATATTCAAGTGTATTATGTTATCCACATATATGAATGTATAGCTGTATCCTCTAATGGGTTAATATATATCTGTTATTCCCCAATTGATGGGGGTGTGAAAGTGTTACCTTTACCCTGTTGGTGCAGCCCAGCTTAAACAGGGATTCACCTGTGGTGCCTAATCACCTCTGATGAAGCGCAGGTATGCCTACGCGAAACATGTCAGGTGTTTCTTTTGTCTGACTATGTCCTATATACTGGATGAATAAACGTTACTGATTTACCAGCACTTGGATCGTCTGAGCAGTGTTTGCTTTTGTTGCTTCATATATATATATATATATATATATATATATATATATATGTGTGTGTGTGTATTTACAGTATATATATATATATATATATATATATACACGGCTCCAAATAAAAAATAAAGGGAACACTAAAATAACACATCCTAGATCTGAAGGAATTAAATATTCTAATGAAATACTTTGTTCTTTACATAGTTGAATGTGCTGACAACAAAATCACACAAAAATTAAGAAATGGAAATCAAATGTTTCAACCCATGGAGTTCTGGATTTGGAGTCACACTCAAACTTAAAGTGGAAAAACACACTACAGGCTGATCCAACTTTGAGGTAATGTCCTTAAAACAAGTCAAAATGAGGCTCAGTAGTGTGTGTGGCCTCCACGTGCCTGTATGACCTCCCTACAATGCCTGTGCATGCTTCTGATGAGGTGGCGATGGTCTCCTGAGGGATCTCCTCCCAGACCTGGACTAAAGCATCTGCCAACTCCTGGACAGTCTGTGGTGCAACGTGATGTTGGTGGATGGAGCGAGACATGATGTCCCAGATGTGCTCAATTGGATTCAGGTCTGGGGAACGGGCGGGCCAGTCCATAGCATCAATGCCTTCGTCTTGCAGGAACTGCTGACACACTCCAGCCACATGAGGTCTAGCATTGTCTTGCATTAGGAGGAACCCAGGGCCAACTGCACCTGCATATGGTCTCACAAGGGGTTTGAGGATCTCATCTCGGTACCTAATGGCAGTCAGGCTACCTCTGGCGAGCACATGGAGGGCTGTGCGGCCGAAATGCCACCCCACACCATTACTGACCCACTGCCAAACCCGTCATGCTGGAGGATGTTGCAGGCAGCAGAACGTTCTCCACGGCATCTCCAGACTCTGTCACGTCTGTCACATGTGCTCAGTGTGAACCTGCTTTCATCTGTGAAGAGCACAGGGCGCCAGTGGCGAATTTGCCAATCTTGGTGTTCTCTGGCAAACGTCCTGCACGGTGTTGGGCTGTAAGCACAACCCCCACCTGTGGATGTCGGGCCCTCATACCACCCTCATGGAGTCTGTTTCTGACCTTTTGAGCAGACACATGCACATTTGTGGCCTGCTGGAGGTCATTTTGCAGGGCTCTGGCAGTGCTCCTCCTGTTCCTCCTCTCACAAAGGCGGAGGTAGCGGTCCTGCTTCTGGGTTGTTGCCCTCCAACGGCCTCCTCCACGTCTCCTGATGTACTGGCCTGTCTCCTGGTAGCGGCTCCATGCTCTGGACACTACGCTGACATACACAGCAAACCTTCTTGCCACAGCTCGCATTGATGTGCCATCCTGGATGAGCTGCACTACCTGAGCCACTTGTGCGGGTTGTAGACTCAGTCTCATGCTACCACTAGAGTGAAAGCACTGCCAGAATTCAAAAGTGACCAAAACATCAGCCAGAAAGCATAGGAACTGAGAAGTGGTCTGTGGTCACCACCTGCAGAACCACTCCTTTATTGGGGGTTTCTTGCTAATTGCCTATAATTTCCACCTGTTGTCTATCCCATTTGCACAACAGCATTTGAAATTGTCACTGAGTGTTGCTTCCTAAGTGGACAGTTTGATTTCACAGAAGTGTGATTGCCTTGGAGTTACATTTTGTTGTTTAAGTGTTCCCTTTATTTTTTTGAGCAGTGTATATATGTGTGCATGTATGTATGTATGCGTGTGTGTGTGTGTGTGTGTGTGTGTGTATATGTATGTATGTGTATATATATATATATATATATATATATATATATATATATATATATATATATAATGTGTATATGTGTATATAAATATGTATGTGTGTGTATATAAATATGTATATATATGTATATACTGTATGTGTATATATATATATATACTGTATATCCATTTTTTACATTCTAAGAGAAAGCAAACTTATTTCTTGATCTGCTTCTATGTCATTATTTTTGCCCCCTCCTTCTTTTCTATGTTGCCATTTTCTATTTTAGTTTTCCTGTTTTATTATGACCCTCATCTCCCTCATTTCCCTCATTCTTCAGCATGCACATGCTCTGGAGTTACTGGAAGACAGACTAGTAGAAGGCGCCAAGGCTTTGGATGTGGGCGCTGGAAGTGGATACCTCACTGCCTGCTTTGCTAGAATGGTGAGTAAAACCTGATTTACAAACACCTCTGTTCATGGGCGATTGATCTGATTGAATAAATCCCATGTCACACAAACTCAACAAGATGAGGAACAGATTCATGCTGACCTCAGAAATATTCTAGAAGCTGTAATTGTTATAACTAGGGTTGCACCGATACCATTTTTTTTTTTTAAAACCGAGTACAAGTACTGATACATTTTTTTATGTCATGTGACAGTTTCCCAAGCACAATACAGACTAACTAATGATTTAAGATAGCTTCTTTATAATTATGAAGAACTGTAACTCAAAAGACATTATGAAATAATAAAACAGTTTTATTTGCTTTTTGTCACAAAGTTGGAAAAACTTGACGAAATTTCACAGAACATGTTTATAAATAAAAATATTACAATCAAATATATTAATAATAACAACAATAAATAACAAATGTAAAATCACAACCAACCAAAAGTGCAATACAGTAAAAAATATAACAGTGCACTGTTAAATCATGGGTAATAATATGAGCTAGATTACATTTGACTGGTAAGCTTTACCGATGGTCTCATTACATGTCCAACTCTATTAAAGTCTATGGTGTTGGAAACGTGAACAGAGCATTGGTAAAGCTTACATATCAAATGCAATCTAAATCTAGTCCTATAATTGTAGGATGAGTGCTCATATGAATTAACTTCATTTTTCCTATTAAAACTCTTCCTGCAATTATATAAGCTAAGTTGTTTCCTTTAAAGTACAGTATGTTTTGAACATAATTGTGCAAGATGAGAACTGGCAGTATAACAGGCAATCTAGCAAGTAGAATATTTTTTCAAAAGTTAGTGGCAAGTTTTTTTTTAGGAACAGAAGCATCTCTGCATGTTCATCTATAAGTCTGTTTGACGCTAAGCTGAACAGTCTTTCACATTCCACACTACTTCATGGGTCAGAAAGATATTTTTGGGCTGGAAATCTCAGTTTATTAGCTGCCCAGTACTTCAGGGGTTTCTCTGAACAAGGTACAGTGATCTCTCCCAGGTAGGCTTCCAGCTGTATAGTAGCAGCTTTTTGAGCACTTCTCTCAGACATAGATGTACATTCACCAGCAATTTCTGCAAAGACTGGTACCTGGCTGGTCATGTTGAGGAATGATTGTCTCTTCAGAAATGTTTTGCTGTTCCAGTATGAACATTTCTTTTGCCTGCCTGGAAGTGTCTGCATTAGAGAAAAATAGATCTTTATACTAGAAAGAACAAAATAAACAACAATGATGATGAATGATATATTAGCAGCATACTATTCTTTCTGTGAATTAAGAAAAAAGAGTAAGAGCAGTAATTACACCAAAAAAGGAATCGATAAAGAACTAAAATAATCTCTTAATTTTAAAATGTGTATTAAATAGATCCCCAACATTTAATCTTTTTTTTATTTCATTATGACTCTAATGTTTTATTTCTGCTATTAAATTTATTATAATAAAATAAGCTTTAATTTGCTCATAATTACCTTGGATCAAGTAAAGTTGCGATACAGTAAAGTGGGTTTCTCTTGTAAGGTGTATCCAGTCCACGGATCATCCATTACTTGTGGAATATTCTCCTTCCCAACAGGAAGTTGCAAGAGGATCACCCACAGCAGAACTGCTATATAGCTCCTCCTCTAACTGCCATATCCAGTCATTCTCTTGCAACTCTCAACAAGCATGGAGGTAGTAAGAGGAAAGTGGTGAAATGTAGCTGTTATCTTGCTTCAATCAAAAGTTTGTTATTTTTAAATGGTACTGGAGTTGTACTATTTTGTCCCAGGCAGAAAAATAGAAGAATCTGCCTGTGATTTCTATGATCTTAGCAGGCTGTAACTAAGATCCATTGCTGTTCTCACACATGACTGAAGAGAGAGGTAACTTCAGCGGGGGAATAGCGTGCAGGTTATCCTGCTATGAGGTATGTGCAGTTAAGATTTTTTCTAGAAGATGTGAATGCTAGAAAATGCTGCTGATACCAAATTTATGTAAGGTAAGCCTGAATACAGTGATTTAATAGCGACTGGTATCATGCTTACTTTCTGAGGTAATACTCTTTTATATTTACAATATAAAACGTTTGCTGGCATGTTTAAACGTTTTTATATATACTTTGGTGATAAAACTTTATTGGGGCCTAGTTTTTTCCACATGGCTGGCTTAAATTTGCCTAGAAACAGTTTCCTGAGGTTTTCCACTGTGTTACTATGAGTGGGAGGGGTCTAATTTAGCGCTTTTTTGCGCAGTAACTTTTACAGACTGAGACATCCAGCTTCCTCCAGGAGTCCCCTGAATGCTATAGGACATCTCTAAAGGGCTCTTAGGCTCTCCAAAATCGTTTATTGGGGAAGGTAGGCCCACAGCAAGGCTGTGGCAGTTGGTGTGACTGTTAAAAAACGTTTATATCGTTTTTTTTTATCTGTTTTTTTAACTAAGGGGTTAATCATCCATTTGCAAGTGGGTGCATTGCTCTGTTAGCTTATTATACACAATGTAAAAATTTCATTTGATTTACTGCCTTTTTTCACTGTTTTTCAAATTCTGACAAAATTTGTTTCTCTTAAAGGCACAGTACCGTTTCTTATATTTGCTTGTTAACTTGATTTAAAGTGTTTTCCAAGCTTGCTAGTCTCATTGCTAGTCTGTACAAACATGTCTGACATAGAGGAAACTCCTTGTTCATTATGTTTAAAAGCCATGGTGGAACCCCCTCTTAGAATGTGTACCAAATGTACTGATTTCACTTTAAGTAATAACGATCATATTCTGTCTTTAAAAAATTTATCACCAGAGGAATCTGACGAGGGGGAAGTTATGCCGACTAACTCTCCCCACGTGTCAGATCCTTTGACTCCTGCTCAAGGGACTCGCGCTCAAATGGTGCCAAGTACATCCAGGGCGCCCATAGCGTTTACTTTACAAGACATGGCGGCAGTCATGGATAATACACTGTCAGCGGTATTAGCCAGACTACCTGAATTTAGAGGAAAGCGAGATAGCTCTGGAGTTAGACGAAATACAGAGCATACTGACGCTTTAAGAGCTATGTCTGATACTGCCTCACAATATGCAGAAGCTGAAGAAGGAGAGCTTCTTTCTGTGGGTGATGTTTCTGACTCAGGGAAGATGATGCAACCTGATTCTGATATATCTACATTTAAATTTAAGCTTGAACACCTCCGCGTGTTACTCAGGGAGGTTTTAGCTGCTCTGAATGACTGTGATACAATTGCAGTGCCAGAGAAATTGTGTAGACTGGATAAATACTATGCAGTGCCGGTGTGCACTGATGTTTTTCCAATACCTAAAAGGTTTACAGAAATTATTACTAAGGAAAGGGATAGACCAGGTGTGCCGTTCTCTCCCCCTCCTATTTTTAGAAAAATGTTTCCAATAGACGCCACCACACGGGACTTATGGCAGACAGTTCCTAAGGTGGAGGGAGCAGTTTCTACTCTAGCAAAGCGTACTACTATCCCTGTCGAGGACAGTTGTGCTTTCTTAGATCCAATGGATAAAAAGTTAGAGGGTTACCTTAAGAAAATGTTTATTCAACAAGGTTTTATCCTACAGCCCCTTGCATGCATTGCTCCTGTCACTGCTGCTGCTGCGGCGTTCTGGTTTGAGTCTCTGGAAGAGGCTTTACAGGTAGCAACTCCATTGGATGACATACTTGACAAGCTTAGAGCACTTAAGCTAGCCAATTCTTTTGTTTCTGATGCCATTGTTCATTTGACTAAACTAACGGCTAAGAATTCTGGTTTTGCTATCCAGGCGCGCAGAGCGCTATGGCTTAAATCATGATCAGCTGACGTTACTTCAAAGTCTAAGCTGCTTAATGTTCCCTTCAAGGGGCAGACCTTATTCGGGCCTGGTTTGAAGCAGATTATTGCTGATATCACTGGAGGAAAAGGTCATGCCCTTCCTCAGGATAGGTCCAAATCAAGGGCCAAACAGTCTAATTTTCGTGCCTTTCGAAACTTCAAGGCAAGTGCGGCATCAACTTCTTCTAATGCAAAACAAGAGGGAACTTTTGCTCAGTCCAAGACGGTCTAGAGACCTAACCAGGCCTGGAACAAAGGTAAGCAGGCCAAAAAGCCTGCTGCTGCCTCTAAGACAGCATGAAGGAACGGCCCCCTATCCGGTAACGGATCTAGTTGGGGGCAGACTTTCGCTCTTCGCCCAGGCGTGGGCAACAGATGTCCAGGATCCCTGGGCGTTGGAAATTATATCCCAGGGATATCTTGTGGACTTCAAGGCTTCCCCCCCAAAAGGGAGATTTCACCTTAAACAATTATCTGCAAACCAGATAGAGAGAGGCATTCTTACACTGTGTACAAGACATCCTAGTTGTGGGAGTGATCCATCCAGTTCCAAAGGAGGAACAGGGACAGGGATTTTACTCAAATCTGTTTGTGGTTCCCAAAAAAGAGGGAACCTTCAGACCAATTTTGGATCTAAAGATCTTAAACAAATTCCTCAGAGTTCCATCATTCAAGATGGAGACTATTCGTACCATCCTACCTATGATCCAGGAGGGTCAATACATGACTACAGTGGATTTAAAGGATGCTTATCTTAACATTCCGATACACAAAGATCATCATCGGTTTCTCAGGTTTGCCTTCCTACACAGGCATTACCAGTTTGTAGCTCTTCCCTTTGGGTTAGCTACAGCCCCAAGAATTTTTACGAAGGTTCTGGGTTCGCTTCTGGCGGTCCTAAGGCCGCGGGGCATAGCAGTGGCCCCTTATTTCGACGACATCCTGATTCAGGCGTCAAACTTCCAAATTGCCAAGTCTCATACAGACATAGTGTTGGCATTTCTGAGGTTGCATGGGTGGAAGGTGAAAGAGGAAAAGAGTTCTCTATCCCCCCTCACAAGAGTTTCCTTCCTAGGGATTCTGTAGAAATGAAAATTTACCTGACGGAGTCCAGGTTATCAAAACTTCTAAATTCCTGCCGTGTTCTTTATTCCATTCCTCGCCCTTCGATGGCTCAATGCATGGAAGTAATCGGCTTAATGGTAGCGGCAATGGACATAGTGCCGTTTGCACGCCTACATCTCAGACTGCTGCAACTCTGCATGCTCAGTCAGTGGAATGGGGATTACACAGATTTGTCCCCTCTACTAAATCTGGATCAAGAGACCAGGGATTCTCTTCTCTGGTGGCTATCTCGGGTCCATCTCTCCAAAGGTATGACCTTTCGCAGGCCAGATTGGACAATTGTAACGACAGATGCCAGCCTTCTAGGTTGGGGTGCAGTCTGGAACTCCCTGAAGGCTCAGGGATCGTGGACTCAGGAGGAGTCACTCCTTCCAATAAATATTCTGGAACTGAGAGCGATATTCAATGCTCTTCAGGCTTGGCCTCAGTTAGCAACTCTGAGGTTAATCAGATTTCAGTCGGACAACATCACGACTGTGGCTTACATCAACCATCAAGGGGGAACAAGGAGTTCCCTAGCGATGTTAGAAGTCTCAAAGATAATTCGCTGGGCAGAGATTCAATCTTGCCACCTATCAGCTATCCATATCCCAGGTGTAGAGAACTGGGAGGCGGATTTTCTAAGTCGTCAGACTTTTCATCCGGGGGAGTGGGAACTCCATCCGGAGGTGTTTGCAAAATTGATTCATCGTTGGGGAAAACCAGAACTGGATCTCATGGCGTCTCGCCAGAACGCCAAGCTTCCTTGTTACGGATCCAGGTCCAGGGACCCCAAGGCAACGCTGATAGATGCTATAGCAGCGCCTTGGTCCTTCAACCTGGCTTATGTGTTTCCACCGTTTCCTCTGCTCCCTCGTCTGATTGCCAAAATCAAGCAGGAGAGGTGATCTTGATAGTGCCTGCGTGGCCACGCAGGACTTGGTATGCAGATCTGGTGGACATGTCATCCTTTCCACCATGGACTCTGCCGCTGAGACAGGACCTTCTACTTCAGGGTCCTTTCAACCATCCAAATCTAATTTCTCTGAGACTGACTCCGAGTCAGTCATTGATACCTTAATTCAGGCTCGAAAGCCTGTCACCAGGAAGATCTATCATAAGATATGGCGTAAATATCTTTATTGGTGTGAATCCAAGGGCTACTCATGGAGTAAGGTCAGGATTCCCAGGATATTATCTTTTCTCCAAGAAGGATTGGAGAAAGGATTGTCAGCTAGTTCCTTAAAGGGACAGATTTCTGCACTATCTATTCTTTTGCACAAGCGTCTGGCGGATGTCCCAGACGTTCAGGCATTTAGTCAGGCTTTAGTTAGAATCAAGCCTGTGTTTAAACCTGTTGCTCCACCTTGGAGCTTAAATTTGGTTCTTAAAGTTTTTCAGGGGGTTCCGTTTGAACCTCTTCATTCCATAGATATCAAACTTTTATCTTGGAAAGTTCTTTTTTTGGTAGCTATTTCCTCGGCTCGTAGAGTTTCCGAGTTATCTGCCTTACAATGTGATTCTCCTTATCTGATCTTCCATGCAGATAAGGTAGTTCTGCGTACCAAACCTGGGTTTTTACCTAAGGTGGTATCTAATAAGAATATCAATCAAGAGATTGTTGTTCCGTCTTTGTGTCCTAATCCTTCTTCAAAGAAGGAACGTCTATTACACAATTTGGACGTGGTTCGTGCTTTAAAGTTTTACTTACAAGCTACTAAAGATTTTCGTCAAACATCTGCTTTGTTTGTTGTCTACTCTGGACAGAGGAGAGGTCAAAAGGCTTCGGCAACCCCTCTTTCTTTTTGGCTAAGAAGCATAATCCGCTTAGCCTATGAGACTGCTGGCCAGCAGCCTCCAGAAAGGATTACAGCTCATTCTACTAGAGCTGTGGCTTCCACGTGGGCCTTTAAAAATGAGGCTTCTGTTGAACAGATTTGCAAGGCGGCGACTTGGTCTTCGCTTCATACTTTTTCAAAATTCTACAAATTTGATACTTTTGCTTCTTCGGAGGCTATTTTTGGGAGAAAGGTTTTACAGGCAGTGGTACCTTCCGTTTAAGTACCTGCCTTGTCCCTCCCTTCATCCATGTACTTTAGCTTTGGTATTGGTATCCCACAAGTAATGGATGATCCGTGGACTGGATACACCTTACAAGAGAAAACATAATTTATGCTTACCTGATAAATTTATTTCTCTTGTGGTGTATCCAGTCCACGGCCCGCCCTGTCATTTTAAGGCAGGTATTTTTTAATTTTAAACTACAGTCACCACTGCAGCCTATGGTTTCTCCTTTCTCTGCTTGTTTTCGGTCCAATGTCTGGATATGGCAGTTAGGGGAGGAGGTATATAGCAGCTCTGCTGTGGGTGATCCTCTTGCAACTTCCTGTTGGGAAGGAGAATAGCCCACAAGTAATGGATGATCCGTGGACTGGATACACCACAAGAGAAATAAATTTATCAGGTAAGCATAAATTATGTTTTTGCTTTGTATCAGAGAAGCGCTTCTTCAAACCAGCAAGGAAAGTGCTCTTAATTATTTTGATACCATGGTCCTCATCCACTTTAACACAGTGACTGCAGTAATTACATCGGAGGCAAACGCATCTAAACAACTCACTTGACGAGTCAGCTCTTCAAAGTAAACCAAGATATTTAGCACCCTTCTCCATCAGATGCCACTGGTTTGCAGTAATAGTGGCAGGGAGCTCATGTTCAGACACACACCAAGGACCAGTTTCTACTTAATCAGTGGCTGCAGCATGTAAAATTTGCTGTTCCAACGAGTCTGCACGTCTTTTTGGAGTCTTTTGACTGGTTTACCAAGCTGTATCTGGATGTCCTGCAGCCGAGAGTATGTCAGCTTAGAATGTTTGTAGTGGCCAACTTTTCTGCGCCCGACTCACACAGCATTGGCAATGCTGCACTGTGATAACAGGCACTCTTAGACAGCCAGCTGCAGTGTATGTGCCACACATGAAATACTGGGAAGTCCAGCATCTAACATGCTTTTTTATCATGTTTTTGGCATTGTCCCGGACCACAACATGAAGAGAACTTTTGGAAATTGCCCAAGTCTGAAGCATTTCCTCAAGTATGCTCGCTATTGCTTGACCGGTGTGAGAGCCTTCAAATTTCTTTACGTGAAGCATGACCTGTTGTAAAGAGAAATTGCCATCTATTCACTGTGCCGTTAAGCTGATGAGACAGTGGACTCGCACTACTGCTCCAGATGTCAGTGGTGAAGCTAATAGCCATTATGTCCTCCTGCAACATGATGGTAATGTGCTTTTTAACCATGTTGTGTATCTGCGGTAAGATGACGTCTGTTATATAGCGGCGACTGGAAAAATGTCATACTTTGGCTCCAAAACATTAAGAAATGTTATATACAAATGAATGTGGTTGATCATCCAGAATAAAAAATTGAGGGCCTCAGTTATTTTTACAGGTCTCGGGTTGTCTCTTGACAGCTTTTCTCTTCTTGCTAAAGTTTGCTGCAGAGTTGGCTGCTATGTGCTACTGCTAGCATGAGTGGCAAATTCTCCATGCTCACTTTTATGTTTTAGATGCAAATGCTTTATCAGATTACTGGTATTATAAGAACTGACTTTTGTACCACCTCTTGATAATTTTGCAAAACAAAGTTTGCAGTCTTTCATCCGTGGGTTGTCCTTGTCAATTTTAAAATACTTCCACACCGCTGACATTCTGCTGGTGCGTCTGTGCACTGAAAGGCTCCGATAAATAATTCGCTTCACCTTGGGTAACCTCCCCCAAATGAAAAAAGTATTGCAAAGTATCCACTGTTTATTTAAATATATATGTGCACACAAAAGCACTACACTATGCACTTGAAGCACACACACACGTGTAAATGTATTTTCTCTTGTAAGATATATCGAGTCCACAGATTCATCCTTACTTGTGGGATATTCTCCTTCCCTACAGGAAGTGGCAAAGAGAGCACCCACAGCAGAGCTGTCTATATAGCTCCTCCCTTAGCTCCACCCCCCAGTCATTCTCTTTGCCTACTCTAAGTACTAGGAAGGGCAGAGCGAGTGTGGTGACAAAAATGTTAGTTTTTTATTTCTCAAGCAAAAGTTTGTTATTTTAAATGGTACCGTTGTGTACTATTTACTCCCTGGCAGAAAAGGGATGAAGATTTCTGCAAGAAGGATGATGATCTTAGCACTTTGTAACTAAGATCCACTGCTTTTCTCACAAGGGCTGAAGAGTACAGGAAAGCTTCAGTTGGGGGAACGGTTTGCATGCTAAGCTGCATATGAGGTATGTTCAGTCTATATTTTTCTAGACTGTGTTAATTCTAGAAAAGGCTGGCCATATTCCCATGAGGGAAGGGTAAGCTGTATTCAGACACTTGGAAAGTTTTTTCCCCCACAAATCGTTCTGAAAGGCAGGTAGGCGCTACAGCAGAGCTGTGGCAAGGTGCTGAAAGCATGCCCTCCCTCAGGATAGATCAAATAATTTTTGTTCCTTTTCGGAACTTTACGAGTGGTCCCGCTTCAGCTTCCTCTGCTGCAAAGCAAGAGGGTAATTTTGCCCAATCCAAGTCAGTCTGGAGACCTAACCAGGCTTGGAACAAGGGTAAACAGGCAGCTTCCTCTAAGACAGCATGAAGGGGTAGCCCCCGATCCGGGACCGGATCTAGTAGGGGGCAGACTCTCTCTCTTCGCTCAGGCTTGGGCAAGAGATGTTCACGATCCCTGGGCTTTAGAAATTGTGTCCCAGGGATATCTTCTGGAATTCAAAGACTCACTTCCAAGAGGGAGATTTCACATTTCTCAATTGTCTGTAAACCAGACAAAGAGAGAGGCTGTGTAGAAGACCTACATACCATGGGGGTGATCCGCCCAGTCCTAAAAGAGGAACAGGGGCTAGGGTTTTACTCAAACCTGTTTGTGGTTCCTAAAAAAAGAGGGAACTTTCAGACCAATCTTGGATCTCAAAATTCTAAACAAGTTCCTCAAAGTTCCATCATTCAAGATGGAGACTATTCGGACTATTCTACCTCTGATCCAGGAGGGTAAATATATGACTACCGTGGACTTAAAGGATGCGTATCTACACATCCCTATTCACATAAATCATCATCAATTTCTCAGATTCGCCTTTCTAAACAGGCATTACCAGTTTGTGGCCCTTCCCTTCGGGTTGGCCACGGCTCCCAGAATTTTCACAAAGGTGCTAGTGTCCCTTCTGGCGGTTCTACGACCACGGCGCATAGCAGTGGTGCCTTATCTAGACGACATCTTAATTCAGGCGTCGACTTTCCAGCTAGCCAAGTCTCACATGGACATCGTGTTGGCTTTTCTGAGATCTCACGGGTAGAAGGTGAACATAAAAGAGTTCTCTCTTCTCTCTTACAAGAGTTTCCTTTCTAGGGACTCATTCATTCCATTCCTCGGCCATCAGTGGCTCAGTGTATGGAGGTAATCAGACTCATGGTAGCGGCAATGGTCATAGTTCCTTTTGCCCGCCTACACCTCAGACCACTGCAACTATGCATGCTCAAACAGTGGAATGGGGATTATGCAGATTTATCTCCTCAACTGCATCTGGACCAGGAGACCAGAGATTCTCTTCTCTGGTGGGTGTCTCAGGACCACCTGTCTCAGGGAATGTACTTCCGCAGACCAGAGTGGCTCATTGTAACGACAGGTGCAAGCCTGCTAGGCTGGGGTGCAGTCTGGGACTCCCTGAAAACACAGGGCTTATGGTCTCGGGAGGAATCTCTTCTTCCGATAAACATTCTAGAACTGAGAGCGATATTTCAATGCGCTTCAGGCGTGGCCTCAGCTTGCTGCGGCCAAATTCATCAGGTTTCAGTCGGACAACATCACGACTGTAGCTTATATCAATCATCAAGGAGGAACAAGGAGTTCTCTAGCGATGATGGAAGTAACCAAGATAATCCGATGGGCAGAGGCTCACTCTTGCCATCTCTCAGCAATCCACATCCCAGGAGTAGAGAACTGGGAGGCGGATTTCCTAAGTCGTCAGACTTTTCATCCGAGTGGGATCTCCATCCGGAGGTATTTGCCCAGCTGATTCAGCTATGGGGCACACCAGAATTGGATCTGATGGCGTCTCGTCAGAATGCCAAACTTCCTCGTTACGGGTCCAGATCCCGGGATCCCAAGGCGGTACTGATAGATGCTCTAGCAAAGCGTGGTTTCTCGGAGTCGGTTATTGATACCCTGATTCAGGCTGGAAAGCCTGTCACCAGGAAGATCTATCATAAGATTTGGCGCAAATATCTTTATTGGTGTGAATCCAAAGGTTACTCGTGGAGTAAGATTAGGATTCCTAGAATATTGTCTTTTCTCCAAGAAGGTTTGGAGAAGGGATTATCAGCTAGTTCCCTAAAAGGGCAAATATCTGCTTTGTCTATTCTACTACACAAACGTCTGGCAGATGTCCCAGACGTTCAAGCATTTTGTCAGGCTTTGGTCAGAATTAAGCCTGTATTTAAGCCTGTTGCTCCGCCTTGGAGCCTAAACTTAGTCCTTAAAGTTCTTCAAGGGGTTCCGTTTGAACCTATGCATTCCATAGATATTAAGCTTCTATCTTGGAAAGTTTTGTTTTTAGTAGCTAACTCTTCGGCTCGAAGAGTTTCTGAGCTATCTGCTTTACAATGTGATTCCCCTTACCTTGTTTTCCATGCAGATAAGGTGGTTTTGCGTACCAAACCTGGGTTTCTTCCTAAGGTTGTTTCTAATAAGAATATCATTCAAGAGATTGTTGTTCCTTCACTGTGTCCTAATCCTTCTTCAAGGAAGTAACGTCTGTTACACAATCTTGATGTGGTTCGTGCTTTAGTAGTTCTACTTACAAGCAACTAAAGATTTCCGTCAAACATCTTCATTGTTTGTTGTTTATTCTGGTAAATGGAGAGGTCAAAGGGCTACGGCTACCTCTCTTTCCTTTTGGCTCAAAAGCATCATCCGTTTGGCCTATGAGACTGCTGGACAGCAGCCTCCTGAAAGAATTACTGCTCATTCTACTAGAGCTGTGGCTTCCACATGGGCTTTTAAAAATGAGGCTTCTGTTGAACAGATTTGTAAGGCGGCGACTTGGTCTTCACTTCATACTTTTTCCAAATTTTCCAAATTTGATACTTTTGCTTCTTCGGAGGCTATTTTTTGGGGAGAGGTTCTACAAGCAGTGGTGCCTTCCGTTTAAGGTCCCTGTCTTGTCCCTCCCTTCATCCGTGTCCTAATGCTTTGGTATTGGTATCCCACAAGTAAGGATGAATCCGTGGACTCGATACATCTTACAAGAGAAAACATAATTTATGCTTACCTGATAAATTTATTTCTCTTGTGATGTATCAAGTCCACGGCCCTCCCTGTTTTTTAAGACAGGCATATATATTTTTATTTTAAAACTTTCAGTCACCACTGCACCCTATAGTTTCTCCTTTTTCTTTCTAGCCTTCGGTCGAATGACTGGGGGGTGGAGCTAAGGGAGGAGCTATATAGACCGCTCTGCTGTGGGTGCTCTCTTTGCCACTTCCTGTAGGGAAGGAGATTATCCCACAAGTAAGGATGAATCCGTGGACTCGATACATCACAAGAGAAATAAATTTATCAGGTAAGCATAAATTATGTTTCTTTCATGTTATTGGCAAGAGTCCATGAGCTAGTGACATATGGGATATACAATCCTACCAGGAGGGGCAAAGTTTCCCAAACCTCAAAATGCCTATAAATACACCCCTCACCACACCCACAATTCAGTTTTTCAAACTTTGCCTCCTATTGAGGTGGTGAAGTAAGTTTGTGCTAAGATTTCTACGTTGATATGCGCTTCTCAGCATTGTTGAAGCCTGATTCCTCTCAGAGTACAGCGAATGTCAGAGGGACGTGAAGGGAGTATCCCCTATTGAATACGATGATTTCTCTAACGGGGGTCTTTTTCATGGGTTCTCTGTTATCGGTCGTAGAGATTCATCTCCTACCTCCCTTTTCAGATCGACGATATACTCTCAAATTTACCATTACCTCTACTAAGAACTGTTTTAGTACTGGTTTGGCTATCTGCTATATGTGGATGGGTGTCTTTTGGTAAGTATGTTTTCATTTACTTAAGACATTCTCAGCTATGGTTTGGCACTTTATGCAAATTATATAAAGTTCTAAATATATGTATTGTACTTATATTTGCCATGAGTCAGGTTCATGTATTTCCTTCTGCAGACTGTCAGTTTCATATTTGGGAATATAAACACTTTAAGAAATTTATTTCTTACCTGGGGTTTAGTCTTTTTCAATTTGACTACTTTTTGCTTTTGCGGGTATTAGGCCCGCGGGTGCGTCATTTCCGGCGTCATTTCCGGCGTCATACGTGACGCTGAGACCTTTCACACGCCGGTGTCATTAGTGACGCAAGTGTGTCATTTCCGGTCATTTTTGGCGCCAAAAAAGTTTACGTTACGTTGTGCGTCATACTTGGCGCCAATTTTTCTTCATTATTTCAATACCCCATTGTTGTTTGCCTCCTGCTTTCTTTTCTATCAAGAGGCCTATGCTTTTGCATTTTTTCCCATTCCTGAAACTGTCATTTAAGGAAATAGATAATTTTGCTTTATATGTTGTTTTTTCTCTTACATTGAGTCAGATGTCCCATTCTGATCCTGCCTCTGAAGTTTCTGCTGGAACATTGCTGCCTGACATCGGTTCTATCAAAGCTAAGTGCATTTGTTGTAAAATTGTAGAAATTATTCCACCGAATGTCATTTGTAATAGTTGTCATGATAAACTTTTACATGCAGATAGTGTTTCTATCAGTAATAGTACATTGCCAGTTGCAGTTCCTTCAACTTCTAATGTGCATGATATACCTGTAAATTTTAAAGAATTTGTTTCTGATTCTATTATGAAGGCTTTGTCTGCATTTCCACCTTCTAATAAACGTAAAAGGTCTTTTAAAACTTCTCATTTAGCTGATGAAATTTCAAATGACCAACAACATAATAATTCATCCTCTTCTGATGAGGATCTATCTGAAACAGAAGATCCTTCCTCAGATATTGACACTGACAAATCTACTTATTTATTTAAAATAGAGTATATGCGTTCTTTATTAAAAGAAGTGTTAATTACTTTGGATATTGAGGTAACCAGTCCTATTGACGTTCAGTCTAATAAACGTTTAAATACTGTTTTTAAACCTCCTGTGGTTTCCCCAGGTGTTTTTCCCATTCCTGAGGCTATTTCTGATATGATTTCTAGGGAATGGAATAAACCAGGTACTTCCTTTATTCCTTCTTCAAGGTTTAAGAGATTGTATCCTTTACCAGTTTTGGGAAAAGGTCCCCAAAGTTGATGGGGCTATTTCTACTCTTGCTAAACGTACCACTATTCCTATGGAAGATAGCACTTCCTTTAGGGATCCTTTAGATAGGAAACTTGAATCTTATCTAAGGAAGGCCTATTTATATTCAGGTCATCTTCTCAGACCTGCTATTTCTTTGGGTGATGATGCGGCTGCATCAACTTTCTGGTTGGAAAATTTAGCGCAACATGAATTGGATTTTGACATATCTAGCATTGTTCGCTTACTGCAACATGCTAATCATTTTATTTGTGATGCAATTTTTTATATAATCAAAATTGATGTTAGATCCATGTCTTTATCTGTATTAGCTAGAAGAGCTTTGTGGCTTAAATCTTGGAATGCTGATATGACATCTAAATCTAGATTACTATCTCTTTCTTTCCAAGGTAATAATTTATTTGGTTCTCAGTTGGATTCTATTATTTCAACTATCACTGGAGGAAAAGGAGTTTTTTTTTTGCCTCAGGATAAAAAACCTAAGGGTAAATCTAAGGCTTCTCACCGTTTTCGTTCCTTTCCTCAGAATAAGGAACAAAAACTCAATCCTCCTCCCAAGGAATCTGCTTCCAGTTGGAAGCCTTCCTCAAATTGGAATAAATCCTAGCCATTTAGGAAACCAAAGTCTGCCCCTAAGTCCGCATGAAGGTGCGGCCCTCATTCCAGCTCAGCTGGTAGGGGGCAGATTAAGGTTTTTCAAGGATTGTTGGATAAAATCTGTCCAAAATCATTGGATTCAGAGCATTGTCTCTCAAGGGTATCAAATAGGATTCAAAGAAAGACCTCCTGTGAGAAGATTTTTTCTCTCACACATCCTTGTAAATCCAGTAAAAGCTCAGGCTTTTCTGAAGTGTGTTTCAGACCTGGAGTCTTCAGGGGTAATCATGCCAGTTCCTCTTCAGGTACAAGGTTTGGGGTTTTATTCAAACCTATTCATTGTACCAAAGAAAGAAAATTTGTTCAGACCAGTTCTGGACAGTTCTGAAAATTTTTAATCATTATGTAAGAGTACCAACTTTCAAGATGGTGACTATAAGGACTATTCTGCCTTTTGTTCAGCAAGGACATTATATGTCCACAATAGACTTGCAGGATGCATACCTTCATATTCCGATTCATCCAGAACACTTTCAGTTTCTGAGATTATCTTTTCTAGACAAGCACTACCAATTTGTTGCTCTTCCATTTGGCCTAGCAACAGCTCCAAGAATCTTTTCAAAGGTTCTGGGTGCCCTAATATCTGTAATCAGAGAACAGGGTATTGCGGTGTTTCCTTATTTGGACGATATCGTGGTACTAGCTCAGTCTTCACATACTGCAGAATCTCACACAAATCAACTAGTGTTGTTTCTTCGGAAACATGGTTGGAGGATCAATTTACCAAAAAGTTTCTTGATTCCTCAGACAAGGGTCACCTTTTTAGGCTTCCAGATAGATTCAGTGTCTCTAACAGACAAAAGACGTTTAAAATTGGTTGCAGCCTGCCGGCACCTTCAGCCTCAGTCATTCCCTTCAGTGGCTATGTGCATGGAAGTTTTAGGTCTCATGACTGCAGCATCGGACGCAATCCCCTTTGCTCGTTTTCACATGAGACCTCTACAGCTTTGTATGCTGAATCAATGGTGCAGGGATTATACAAAGATATCACAATTAATATAATTGAATCCCAATGTACGACACTCTCTGACATGGTGGATAGATCACCATCGTTTGGTTCAAGGGGCTTCATTTGTTCCCCCAACCTGGACTGTGATCACAACAGATGCAAGTCTTTCAGGTTGGGGAGCTGTTTGGGGATCTCTGACAACACAAGGGGTTTGGAAATCTCAAGAGGCGAGATTACCAATAAATATTTTAGAACTCCGTGCAATTCTCAGGGCTCTTCAGTTCTGGCCTCTGCTAAAGAGAGAACCGTTCATTTGTTTTCAGACAGACAATATCACAACTGTGGCTTATGTCAATCATCAGGGTGGGACTCACAGTCCCCAAGCTATGAAAGAAGTATCTCTGATACTTGCCTGGGCGGAATCCAGCTCCTGTCTAATCTCTGCGGTGCATATCCCAGGCGTAGACAATTGGGAGGCGGATTATCTCAGCTGCCAGACTTTACATCCAGTTGAGTGGTCTCTCCATCCAGATGTGTTTTCTCTGATTGTTCAGATGTGGGGGCTTCCACAGATAGATCTCATGGTCTCTCATCTAAACAAGAAACTTCCCAGATACCTGTCCAGGTCCAGGGATGTTCAGGCAGAAGCAGTGGATGCGCTGACACTTCCTTGGTGTTATCAACCTGCTTACATCTTTCCGCCTCTAGTTCTCCTTCCAAGAGTGATCTCCAAAATCATCATGGAACAGTCTTTTGTGTTGCTGGTGGCTCCAGCATGGCCACACAGGTTTTGGTATGCGGATCTGGTTCGGATGTCCAGTTGCCCGCCTTGGCCACTTCTGTTACGGCCGGACCTACTATCTCAAGGTCCGTTTTTCCATCAGGATCTCAAATCATTAAATTTGAAGGTATGGAAATTGAACGCTTAGTTCTAAGTCATATAGGTTTCTCTGACTCAGTGATTAATACTATGTTACAAGCTCGTAAATCTGTTTCTAGGAAGATTTATTATAGAGTTTGGAAGACTTACATTTCATGGTGTTCTTCTCATAAATTCTCCTGGCATTCTTTTAGAATTCCTAGAATTTTACAGTTTCTTCAGGATGGTTTGGATAAGGGTTTGTCTGCAAGTTCCTTGAAAGGACAAATCTCTGCTCTTTCTGTTTTATTTCACAGAAAGATTGCTATTCTTCCTGATATTCACTGTTTTGTACAGGCTTTAGTTCGTATTAAGCCTGTCATTAAATCAATTTCTCCTCCTTGGAGTCTTAATTTGGTTCTGAAGGCTTTACAGGCTCCTCCATTTGAGCCTATGCATTCTTTGGACATTAAACTACTTTCCTGGAAAGTGTTGTTCCTTTTGGCTACTTCTTCTGCTAGAAGAGTTTCTGAGCTATCTGCTCTTTCTTGTGAGTCTCCTTTTCTGATTTTTCATCAGGATAAGGCAGTTTTGCGGACTTCTTTTCAATTTTTACCTAAGGTTGTGAATTCTAACAACAATAATAGAGAAATTGTTGTTCCTTCCTTGTGTCCTAATCCTAAGAATTCTTTGGAGAGATCCTTACATTCTTTGGATGTGGTAAGAGCTTTGAAATATTATGTGGAAGCTACTAAAAATTTCAGGAAGACTTCCAGTTTATTTGTTTTATTTTCTGGTCCTAGGAAATGTCAGAAAGCTTCTGCTATTTCCTTGGCTTCTTGGTTGAAACTTTTGATTCATCAAGCTTATTTGGAGTCGGGTCAAACCCCGCCTCAGAGAATTACAGCTCATTCTACTAGATCAGTCTCCACTTCGTGGGCATTTAAGAATGAAGCTTCAGTTGATCAGATTTGCAAAGCAGCAACTTGGTCCTCTTTGCATACATTTACTAAATTCTACCATTTTGATGTATTTGCTTCTTCGGAAGCAGTTTTTGGTAGAAAAGTTCTTCAGCCAGCTGTTTCAGTTTGATTCTTCTGCTTTTGATTTAAGTTTTTTCTTTCAAAAGTGAAAATAACTTATTTTTTGGGTTGTGGATTATTTTTTCAGCGGAATATGGCTGTTTTTATTTTATTCCCTCCCTCTCTAGTGACTCTTGAGTGGAAGACTCCACATCTTGGGTATTGATATCCCATATGTCACTAGCTCATGGACTCTTGCCAATTACATGAAAGAAAACATAATTTATGTAAGAACTTACCTGATAAATTCATTTCTTTCATATTGGCAAGAGTCCATGAGGCCCACCCTTTTTATGGTGGTTATGATTTTTTGTATTAAGCACAATTATTTCCAAATTTCCTTTGTGGATGCTTTCTACTCCTTTCTTTATCACCCCACTGCTTGGCTATTCGTTAAACTGAATTGTGGGTGTGGTGAGGGGTGAATTTATAGGCATTTTGAGGTTTGGGAAACTTTGCCCCTCCTGGTAGGATTGTATATCCCATATGTCACTAGCTCATGGACTCTTGCCAATATGAAAGAAATGAATTTATCAGGTAAGTTCTTACATAAATTATGTTTTTTACAACATTTGTGTTTGGGGAAGTATTATTTCAACAAATCAGTGTTTGAGGTTTATATATATATATATATATATATATATATATATATATATATATATATATATATATATATATATATATATATATATGAGTTGCTCTAATAGAAGTTAGCACTCTTTCAGTGATATTTTTTTTACTGTAAACTCAAAATATGGAGCATTTGTCAGTACACTGTGTTATACCAATATAATAAGATGTGTGCCAAAAAAAGCATAATATTATGTTTATATATATTATTACATTACTCAGAAGCAGGCTTCTTTATGAGAGATGCTGCATTAAAAAAAATATCCGTCTACCCACCACCTTTACTAATTATAAAGAGACATGTACAGTTTATTAGTTTATTTTCCTTAGATGTAACAAGACTAGTCGAAGCTCTGCCCCCCTCCCCCCTATAAAGCAAAACTGCACACCTGGCACAGTGATTCTGAATTAAACTGAGCTCTGTTAGCCATGAATAATGAGGTTAGCAGCTTTTCTTGCTCTAACAAGAGATCAGCTTATTTTGTAATCAACGTGCTTTGTATGCATTTTGCTTTGTGGATTTAAATAAAGAGAAGGAAGTTCTGCATCTCCCAGTCTTGATTAAAGGGCCATGATACCCAAATGTTGAAACACTTGAAAGTGATGCAGCATAGCTGTAAAAAAACTGACTAGAAAATATCACCTGAGCATCTATATGTAAAAAGGATAGATATTTTACATAAAAAATTTCTAGCCACATCCCATTGTAAAGGACTTCTAAGCAGCAAATCAGTATGCCTGTCCCGGGACAGCTAAGGGGGTGAGCTTATGTGCACACTCATCTTATTTCCCTATTCAGTTTAAGGAAGTTTACTATGAAATCTCATGAGATCACAGTAAAATAGTTCATGGCCTCAGCACTGATGATGCTGATTGGCTGCTGTTCATTTCTTCATTTTTTTTATTTATTTTTTTATCTGCAGCTGAGCAACATATTTTATATTTTTAAATTTTATTTATATCCAACACTGTATACAGGTTCACAAAACAGTACATGTAATTTCGCCACGCAGGGCCTAGTGTCATACACTTGAGTGAAAAAAGAGAAAAAACAGGTGCATTTTGGCAGATATAGACATAAAATGAAGTTCTGTTAATATGCTTTTCTGGTATATCACGAATAGATCAATAACTTTCACTCGTGAAATATTTATACACAGTGATGGGAATTTTTCTTTTTTTATAACATAACTAGACAAAACTACAATAAACAAACAAACACAACAAAACAAAAAGCTCTAGCCCTGTTAACTGAACAGATGATGTCATAGTGTAAGTGTGTAAATTATGTACTATGCCTAGTCCATGTGTGAGGTTAAATATATAGTTAAGTACAATCAAGCAGGTGAGATATTTGGGTGCGTGCTACGTAAAATTATCAAAAGAATTAGCACAGTAGTGACTGATTATCTAAGTGAACCATACCCAAGACCTCCATCATGATCAGTGTTATACTGAGAATATGCAATTAAGGTTGCAAGTACCTTGTAAGTTGTTCGGGATGATGCCTGAAATAATGTAGGGAGCACTTGCTATATCATTACTTAACTTGTTGACAGTATCAAAAGCCTACTTGAGCCTCTGAGCATATACTATGTTAGTGTGGATTGAGCTACATGTTACTTAGAAGGCTTAAAAGGGGAAGATTGACCCCCCTAGAAGTATGATGCGAGTATGTATGTCCCAGGCTACCATGGGAGAAATGACTATAGTTTTGCCGGTATTAAAAACGGTGCCAGCTTCCGTGTCATCACATTGACAAGTGCGTTTATAGTGGTAGGATGATGGTGTGACTTGCAAGCTATCTCAGCTAGGGCAAAGCAAAAACAAAACAATACGATAAAGACAAACATAACAAATGACAAAACAACCATAACACACCACCAAACATTAAAACAAAGCATCATTGCCCTCGTAACCATCCCCATGCATGTTACCAGTCAGGGAGAAAACTAAGTGTTTTGTGGTGGCGTTAAGATTTCATCAACTGGGTCTACAACAGCTCTGGGTTCGTTAACTGGGCGGATGCCACCATTATTTAAATGTAGTGCTTATTTACTATGCCTGATCGTTATATGGAGTTAAATATATGATTGTGTGTGACCAAGCAGGTTAATTATACAGGCGTGTGTAATGCAGTACTATCACAAGGGTTAGCACAATGGTGTAATTGAAGGGTGGCATCCCCACAACTTTGAATACCCATAAATACACAACATAAACTAATTCAATATATACATTATTTCTCTTGTTAAGTGTATCCAGTCCACGGATCATCCATTACTTATGGGATATATTCTCCTTCCCAACAGGAAGTTGCAAGAGTCCACCCACAGCAAAGCTGCTATATAGCTCCTCCCCTAACTGCCATTCCCAGTCATTCTCTTGCAAGTCTCAACATAGATAGGAGGTCGTGAGAGTCTGTGGTTTTTTATACTTAGTTTATTTCTTCAATCAAAAGTTTGTTATTTTTAAATGGCACCGGAGTGTGCTGTTTATCTCAGGCAGTATTTGGAAGAAGAATCTGCCTGCGTTTTTTCTATGATCTTAGCAGACGTAACTAAGATCCAGTTGCTGTTCTCACACATTCTGAGGAGTAAGGTACTTCAGAGGGGGAATGGCGTGCAGGTTTTCCTGCAAATAAGGTATGTGCAGTAAAATATTTTTCTAAGGAATGGAATTGACTAAGAAAATACTGCTGATACCGAAGTAATGTAAGTACAGCCTTTAAATGCAGTGAAAGCGACTGGTACCAGGCTGATTGATAGAGATATATGCTAAGGTATGTGCAGTAATATATTTTTCTAAGGAATGGAATTGACTAAGAAAATACTGCTGATACCGAAGTAATGTAAGTAAAGCCTTAAATGCAGTGATAGCGACTGGATCAGGCTTATTAATAGACATACATACTCTTATAAGAATGGGTTTTAAACCGTTTGCTGGCATGTTTAATCGTTTTTTAACATATGTTTGGTGATAAAACTTATTGGGGCCTAATTTTTTCACATGGCTGGCTTAAATTTTGCATAGAAACAGTTATAGGGAAGGTAATCCACAGCTCAGCTGTGGCAGTTTTGTTGTGTCTGTTTAAAAAAATGTCGTTTTTTTTTTTTTTATCTGTTTTTTGCATTAAGGGGTTAATCATCCATTTGCAAGTGGGTGCAATGCTCTGTTAACTTATTACATGTACTGTAAAAATTTCGTTTGATTTACTGCCTTTTTTCACTGTTTTTCAAATTTTGACAAAATTTGTTTCTCTTAAAGGCACAGTAACGTTTGTTATATTTGCTTGTTAACTTGATTTAAAGTGTTTTCCAAGCTTACTAGTCTCTTTATTAGTTCTAACATGTCTAACATAGAGGAGGCTCTGTGTTTATTATGTTTAAAGCCATGGTGGAACCCCATTTTAGAATGTGTACCAGATGTACTGATTTCATGTTAAACAATAAAGATAATTTTTTGTATTTAAAAACATTATCACCAGAGGATTCTGTCGAGGGGGAAGTTATGCCGACTAACTCTCCCCACGTGTCAGACCCTTTGACTCCCGCTTTAGGGACTCACGCTCAAATGGCGCCAAGTACATCAAGGGCACCCATAGCGTTTATTTTACCAGAGGATTCTGTCGAGGGGGAAGTTATGCCGACTAACTCTCCCCACGTGTCAGACCCTTTGACTCCCGCTCCAGGGACTCACGCTCAAATGGCGCCAAGTATATCAATGGCGCCCATAGCGTTTATTTTACAAGACATGGCAAAGGTTGTGTATAATACACTGGCAGCAGTATTAGTCAGACTACCTGAAATTAAAGGAAAGCAAAACAGCTCTGGGGGTAGATATAGAGCATACAGACGCTTTAAGAACCATGTCTGATACTACCTCACAATATGCTTAGTCTGTGGGTGATATTTGTGACTCAGGGAAGATGATTTAACCTGATTCTGATATTTCTACATTTAAAATTTATTCTTGAGAACCTCCACTTGTTGCTCAGGGAGGCTTTAGCTGCTCTGAATGAATGTGTACAATCGCAGTGCCAGAGAAATTGTGTAGACTGGATAAATAATATGCAGTGCCGGTGTGTACTTATGTTTTTCCAATACCTAAAGAGGTTTACTAAAATTTTTCATAAGGAATGGGATAGACCAGGTGTGCCGTTCTCTTCCCCTCCTATTTTTTAGAAGAATGTTTTCTAATAGTTGCCACCACACGGGACTTATGGCAGACAGTTCCTAAGGTGGAGAGAAGAGTTTCTACTCTAGCTAAGCGTACCACTACCTCTGGCGAGGACTGTTGTGCTTTTTTAGATCCAATGGATAAAAAATGTTTATTCAACAAGGTTTTATCCTGCAGCCCCTTGCACGCATTGCTCCTGTCACTGCTGCTGCGGCGTTCTGGTTTGAGTCTCTTGATGAGGCTTTACAGGCTCCATTGGATGAATATATTTGACAAGCTTAGAGCACTTAAGCTAGCCAATTCCTTTGTTTTCTGATGCCTTTGTTCCTTTGACTAGACTAACGGCTAAGAATTCTGTTTTTTACTATACTGGCGCGCAGAGCGCTATGGCTTATATCATGGTCAGCTGTCGTGACTTTAATAAATAAGCTACTTAACTTCCCTTCAAGGGGCAGACCCTATTCAGGCCTAGTTTGAAGGAGATTATTACTTATATCACTGGAGGAAAAGATCATGGCGGTCCTTAGGCCGCGGGGCATAGAAGTGGCCCCTTATTTAGACGACATCCTGATACAGGCGTCAAACATCCAAGTTGCCAAGTCTCATACGGACGTAGTACTGGCATTTCTGAGATCGCATGGGTGAAAAGTGAACAAGGAAAGAGTTCTCTATCCCCAATATCAAGGGTTTCCCTCCTAGGGATTCTGATAGATTTTGTAGAAATTAAAATTTACCTGACGGAGTCCAGGTTGTCAAAGTTTCTAAATTTCTGCCGTGTTCTTCATTCCATCCGCGCCCTTTGGTGGCTCAGTACATGAATGTAATCGGCTTAATGGTAGCGGCAAGGGACATAGTACCGTTTGCACGCCTACATTTCAGACCACTGCAACTATGCATGCTCAGCCAGAGGAACGGGGATTACACAGATTTGTTCTCCTGTTAAATCCGGACCAAGAAACCAGAGATTCTCTTCTCTGGTGACTATCTCGGGTCCATCTGTCCAAGGGTATGACCTTCCGTAGGTCAGATGGGACAATTGTTACAACAGATGCCAGCCTTTTAGGTTGGGATACAGTCTGGAACTCCCTGAAGGCTCAGGGATAGTGGACTCAGGAGGAGACCCTCCTTCTAATGAATATTCTGGAACTGGGAGCGATATTCCATGCTCTTCAGACTTGGCCTCAGTTAGCAACTCTGAGGTACATCATATTTCAGTCGGACAATATCACGACTGTGGCTTACATCAACCATCAAGGGGGAACAGAAGTTCCCTAGCAATGTTAGAAGTCTTAAAATAATTCACTGGACAGAGACTCACTCTTGTCTAAAAGCTATCCCTATCCCAGGTGTTGAGAACTGGGAGGCAGATTTTCTAAGTCGTCAGACTTTTCATCCGGGGGAGTGGGAATTCCCTCCGGAGGGGTTTGCACAAGATCAAGCAGGAGAGTGCTTTGGTGCTTTTGACAGCGCCTGCGTGGCCACGCAGGACCTGGTATGCAGATCTGGTGGACATGTCATCCTTTCCACCACGGTCTCTGCTTCTGAGACAGGACCCTCTACCTCAGGGTCTTTTCAACCATCTAAATATAACTAATCTGAGATGGACTGCCTGGAGACAGAACGCTTGATGTTATCAAAGCATGGCTTCTCCGAGTCAGTAATTGATACCTTAATACAGGCATAAAAGCCTGTCTCTAGGAAAATTTAACATAAGATATGGTGTAAATATCTTATTGTTATGAATCCAAGGGTTACTCATGGAGTAAAGTCTGGATTCCCAGGATATTATCTTTTCTCCAAGATGATTTTGAGAAAAGGGTTGTCAGCTAGTTCTTTAAAAGGACAGATTTCTACTCTGTCTATTCTTTTGCACAAGCGTCTGGCAGGTATTCTAGACGTTCAGGCATTTGGTGAGGCTTTGGTTAGAACCAAGCCTGTGGTTAAAAATGTTGCTCCGCCATGGAGCTTAAAGCTGGTTCTTAAGGTTCTTCAAGTAGTTCCATTTGAACCTTTTCATTCCATAGATATCAAACTTCTATCTTGGAAAGTTCCTTTTTGGTAGCTATTTCCTCGGCTCATAGAGTCTCCGAGTTATCTGCGTTGCAATGTGATTCTCCTTATCTGGTTCTCCGTACGGATAAGGTAGTCCTGTGTGCCAACCTGGGTTTTTACCTAAGGTGGTATCTAACAAGAATATCACTCAAGAGATTGTTGTTCCATTCTTGTATCCTAATCCTTCTTCAAAGAAGGAACGTCTATTACACAATTTGGACGTGGTTCGTGTTTTAAAGTTTTACTTACAAGCTACTACAGATTTTCATCAAACATTCACCTTGTTTGTTGTCTATTCTGGACAGAGGAGAGGTCAAAGGACTTCAGCAACCTCTCTGTCTTTTTGGTTAAAAAGCATAATTCATTTAGCTTATGAGACTGCTGGACAACAGCCTCCTGAAGGGATTACAGCTCATTCTACTAGAGCTGTGGTTTTCACTTGGGCCTTTTTTAAATGTGGCTTCTGTTGAACAGATTACAAGACGGAGTCTTGGTCTGCGTTTCATACTTTTTCAAATTTAACAAATTTGATACCTTGCTTCTTCGGAGGCTATTTTTGGGAGAAAGGGTTTTTTACAGGCAGTGGTAACTTCCGTTTAAGTACCTGCCTTGTCCCTCCCATCATCCGTGTACTTTAGCTTTGGTATTGGTATCCCATAAGTAATGGATGATCCGTGGACTGGATACACTTAACAAGAGAAAACATAATTTATGCTTACCTGATAAATTTATTTCTCTTGTAGTGTATCCAGTCCACGGCCCGCCCTGTCACTTTAAGGCAGGTAATTTTTCCATTAAACTACAGTCACCACTGCACCCTATGGTTTTCCTTTCTCTGCATGTTTTCGGTCGAATGACTGGTAATGGCAGTTAGGGGAGGAGCTATATAGCAGCTTTGCTGTGGGTGGACTCTTGCAACTTCCTGTTGGGAAGGAGAATATATCCCATAAGTAATGGATGATCCGTGGACTGGATACACTACAAGAGAAATAAATTTATCAGGTAAGCATAAATTATGTTTTTAAGCAAGGGTGGATAGCATTGTGCATGTTGCAGTGTAATTGTTAGCATGTATGCCTATGCTTCATATTTCCTGACTCAAACTCACAGGGTAGTCTCAAATACAGTGCTGAAAAATAAACATAGGTATACCATACGACCTACATTATAGCTAACTCATGAGCATATGTGAACCTGATTTTTGCAAGTCTCAGATTGTATCAGCAAGAGAAGGAGAATAGAATAATGTTATGACTCATATTGATCTGCTGCATTAAAACCGCTGATCTGCACACTAATATGAGGGGGAGAATGGGAAAGAGAGCGTACAAATGTGAACCAAAGAGAACCAGGTAAACAACTGATAAACATGAAAAGATAGACTAGTATCGCAATACCACCCCTATCTGCCTGTATTAAACAATTTTCAGGACTGTATGTGCTTTAACATAAATTAAGTTCAGCATTGTGATGTACTTTACTGAGTCCCAGCGCTCCGTGTGAAAGATGACTGCGCTAGAGAATCTACAGAATAAGGAGACCGCTTTCAATTTATGATCCCCGTGGGAGTTAACCTGCTACGGAATGAAACCCCAGCTCAATCGGTACACATTTTACACAATAATATGCAGTTCTAAGAGTCCTTATAAGGTGTGGCAAATTCTGTTCTTGTATTCTCCCACAATGTCTCTTGTAGTAAAACAAAAAGATAATATAAAATGGGGTAAGTGGCCAAGAGTAAGTCAATACAAAACAATAACAGAACAAATATAAAAGCACTATGGTGGCCTAACGCCTTTGTCAGAGTGATTTGCCTTAAAAGATATTTTATCCATGCTATGCTCCGGTATCATTGTTCCGTTGGCTTCAAACAGCAGAAATGGTCTAATTGTCTGCCAGCCCAGGAGCACACACGGAGGAGCTGTGGCCAGCGAACAGTGTATAGGACCGGTTGGTTAGTTCAGCCAATGCCCCCACAAGGTGAGGAGATAGAATTATGACCCAGAGAGCCGTAGCAGTCCTTTGCCGCCATTGTAAAATAAGAAGCGTTGCCAGGAGACCTCCCTACTAAATCTGGGTTGAGAACCGTGTCTGAGGCTAGGATAGCCGTCCACAGCAAAAGTCCCTCATGAACTAGGGTAAGCTGACAGTTTTGGAGTCGCCTATGTAGGGAGGGTGAAGCCATATCCACTTCTTGCAGGTCTCCATCTCTCTGCCAGAGGTGCCATCCCCCATGGTTAATTGCAGTTTCACGGTGTAAGCCTTCTGTTACTTGCTTACCGAAGGCAATAGTTGGTCCAATTTTTCTTTTAAAAGACCCTGCAGCAGCTTCCAATTCTTGTTTGTCCTGCTCTTGTCTTGCAAGTGTCTGTGTCTGTCGGGCTAGCATCTCCTCGGTGCCGAGCCTCCGGGAAATGATGGCGTTCAGCCAATAAAGATGGCGACTTAGGAGCCTGCGTCTCAGTCAACAGGCGTTGCATGGCTGTTTCCAGTCTAGTGAATGCTGGAAAAAGAAGGGATTTTAGGGCAGAGAGTACGTTCTGTACCGGGCTATCTTCAGGTAGGATAGCGGTGTTCATTGGAACAGTGTCAAGAGGTCTGTGCATAGCAAGGTATGTGTGTTCCCGCTCACTTCTGATCTCTTCTCTTCAATCTTCTTCAAAATGCCTTCCGTGGGAGAGAAGATGTTCGTTTCTCTATCCACTATAGTTCTCAGACACAAAGCTGTCAAGAGAGGCGTGGATGGCAGAGTGTTTTGGCTGCAATAAGGTCTTTTACTTACTAGTTGTATCAGAGCTTCAGTGCATTGCTGCCCTATTGGTACACCGCCCACCGGAAGTCCGCTGAGCAACATATTTATCATATATATTTTTTTACACAGAACTTACTCTGCTGAGCTGAGGAAATTGTGAGGTAAAATATCTTCCTTTTTTACATAGAGATGCTCAGGTGATATTTTCCTGTCAGTTTTTTAGTTATACTGCATCTGTTTCAAGTAATTTAGCATATGAGTATTATGTCCCTTTAATAAAGAAGTGCAGAGAGAGAATCCCTAGTGAAACAATGTTCCTTTATATATAAGCTTGTATTGGGTGTTTAATTCCTCATTTAAATATGTGTATTCTCTCATTGCTATATTGCCTACCTAATCTGTCTGTCCTGTAGCTGTGGTCAGATCACTCTCAGTGCTTATGTAGGTAGCTGCTCAATTGTACATCACTTTTCTTTCTCTGTTGCAGACTCTGCGGTACAACCTGCGCAGCAGTTCTATGGCAGCCCAGTAACATTCCCAGAAGTGCTCTTCCAGCACACTGCTCTCTCGCAAGCCTTGTAATGATGCTGGGGCCCGCGTGATGTAATTTCCAGCTCTCGATATCATTACAAGGCGTGCGAGGGAGCAGTGTGATAGAAGCACACTAAGGGCAGAAGCTCCCTTGCGTTCCTCCCTCACAGAGCTGTAACAGTGCAGAGTAGGCACCTGCCAAAAAGCATTACAGTATTGGTTTAGCTATCGGAGCATTTTGCACGAGTACTTCTGCAAATGCTCAGTATCAGCACTGATACTAGTATCGGTATCGGTGCATTCCTAGTTATAACTAATAAGACAGTGAGCTGGCCTTTGTATGACAATCTGTTTTTATTTTCCTCAGGTCGGAGGCACTGGAAAGGTGGTTGGCATTGAGCACATTGACCAGCTTGTGCAGGATGCCATAAAAAATGTCCAACAGGACGATGCCACCTTAATTTCATCTGGCCGTATCAAATTTGTGGGTGAGTCTGATTATTTTCTCCTTTTCATTTCTTTTTCTGTTCTTTTTGTTTCCTACTCCTTTTCCTCTCTGTCCCGCTTTTTAATATTTCCCATTTTCTTGCATAACATGAATTCCTTTACTATTTCTGTTTTTCTTTTTTTTCTCCTCATAAACCATTGACATTCGACTTCCATATTGTGCTCTTTTTTTCAAAAATGTAAATAAAAACTCTAGATGATGCTGAAACTTATAGCATCAACGTATACATTATTAAGAGCTAGGAGTGCTCTAAAAAAACAACAACAAATAAATAATATACAAATCAAGGTGTGTATACAGGTGGCCCTTGGTTTACGACGGTTCAATTTGCGCCGTTTCAGAATAACGCCCTTTTTTTGCTATTGAAAAGCATTGACTGCTATTGAAAGCATTAGCATATGCATACATTAAAATAGCCAGTAGGAGCTGTCCGCTTGTGTTGCAGCAAACACATGCAAAGAAAAGCAAGCCAGACATGATCAATGGATCAGCTTTCAAAGGAACATGATCTAGCAGCCACTTCCCTTAGCTGCAGACTCAATGCAGAGAACTGTTTGCAGAAAAAGGCAAGTAAAAAAAACGTTTTTGTTCATTAAACTTAGTTTGCTGATGATACAGTCTGTTGTGTGATTAAACACAGGCAGGCTAATCAGTGTATAACCAGACCTGAGCAATGGAGCCGTTTTTAAAGGAACAAGATCTAGCAGCCTCTTCCCTTAGCTGCAGAAAAATGCAAGTAAAAAATGTTTTTCTTCATTAAACTTAGTTTGATGAGGATACAGTCTGTTGTGTGATTATTTTGTTTTTGTTCATTAAACTTAGATTGATGATGATACAGTCTGTGTTTGTGCAATAACTTTATTAGGTGCGGTTTAGCAAATGTTTTTGTTTATTAAACTTAGTTTGATGATGATACAATCTGTATTATTAGGTTAATAATGCTGTTTCACATTTAAAGTCTTCATTTCAAAGCTTTAAAAATAATGTATTAAGTGTTACTTATGTCAATTTTGAGAGGCGCCTGGAACCTAACTCCCTCACTTCCCATTGACTTACATTATAAACTGGGTTTCAATTTACAACGGTTTCGATTTACAACCATTCCTTCTGGAACCTAACCCCGGCGTAAACTGAGGGCTTCCTGTATATATATATATGTGTGTGTGTGTATGTATGTATGTATGTGTGTGTATATATATATATATATATATATATATATATATATATATATATATATATATATATATATATATATATAATATCATTATAGCTTGATTTTTAATCGATGGTAATAATGCAAGATGCATTTGGGCCACTATTTTGAGTAGCAATGTTTTAATTGTTTGTATTAAGGTTTGATCCGTAGATATTTGTAGGTCAGATTCAAAAGACTGTGTACAAAATAACAAGTAATCATTATAGGTTTTGTGTTATAACCATGTCTCCTATAAGTGTTATAAGGGTATAAATCAAGATCAGGTAGCAACACATTGATGTTTAATTAGCTACTATAAAAGATGCTCTAATGTGTTTTGCACAGTGGGGGACGGCAGACTTGGGTACCCAGAAGAAGGTCCATATGATGCAATTCACGTGGGAGCAGCAGCTGCAACCGTTCCACAAGAGGTAGGCCTGGATGATCACACCATGTGATCACTAAATTTTATTCTAGATAAAAATATCATGTCTTTATAAGGTGACTTTGCATCTTTAGACTCGCTCTCATGTCAAGTCCAAATTATCCTTCAGTGATTCAAACCTATCCCCAGGGCTCCCTAACAGGCACAATGTTTAGTATTACCTTGGGTGAAGGGTGGTAAAATAACCTTGTTTACTAATCAGCTGATAATTTCTAGTTCAGATATCCTCAACATCTTGCCTGTTAGGGAGGCCGAGGACAGGTTTTAAAACCAGTAATTCAGACTGAGCATGCAATTTAAAAAAAAAAAAAAAAAAGCGAATAAAATAAAAATTCCAATTCACTTCCATGATTAAATTGTGCGCAGTATTTTTACATGCACAAGTTGAGGCACCAGCTCCTACTGAGCATGTGCAAGAATTCACAGGATATTCAAGTCTGGGATTTGAAACTTGTCAGAAAAAAAAAACTGCTCATTTTGAAATTCAGAGCAAGTGTGCATTGTATCTTTATTATGCACTTGTTGATTATGTGATTACTATTATGTTCTTATATAGGCTATAATCATTTTCTTTCCATCCCTTTTTATTCACACACATTTAAATGACTTTTAACCCCTTCACTTCTGGGATTTTTATAAAAAAAATTGCCCAAAATACCAGAACTATTAGCATTTTTGCTATGACTCCATTTAAACAGAAAACTTGTTTTCTTCTACAAGATATGATGAATCCACGGATTTCATCCTTACTTGTGGGATATTAACCTCCTGCTAGCAGGAAGTGGCAAAGAGCACCACAACAGAGCTGTATATATAGATCCTCCCTTCCCTCCACCCCCAGTCATTCTCTTTGCCTGTGTTAGTAATAGGAAGAGGTAAAGTCAGTTTTTTTATTTTAAAATGGTGCCAGTGAGTACTATTTTTCTCAGGGAGAAATCGTCAGTCTATTACTTCCCAAAAGAAGTGGAGACATCTTATTTTTTGCCCTGATGTTGATGATCTTGGCAAACATTATCTAAGATCCATGATGGTTCCCACAGCGCAGCTGAAGGTAGTGTAAGAAAAATCTTCAGTGTGGAGAACGGTGTCTTGCTACAAGCAGCATTGAGGTATGTTCAGTCTTTTGTTTCTGGGGAGACTTGATGCATCAGAACAGGCTGACATTTTGTCCCTATATGGGGAGGGGTAAGCAGTATGCACTATATGAAAGTATTTGGTGTACCTGGAATCCCTTTATACTGATTGCCAAAGTATGTAAATATTTATTTGGCTTATGCAAGGGCTGGACGCTGGGAGAGTACAGTGTTACAATGTTTTTATTTAAGGCCCATGGTTGAATTCTCAGTCGACATGTTTGTGTTACTTGCGACCCATGCAGGTCTTATTCAGAGTAGAGTTTCGCCCACGATGGGCGGGGCCTATTTTCGCGCCTCAGGACGCGCAGTTTCATCCGGATCGCATAAGAAGCAGCATCTGGGGCTGCTGTGGGGCCTAAATTGTATCGGCCTTAGAAGGGTCTTTAAGGCTATCTGACAACAGCTGTGTATTCCGGGGGCAGGTAGGCGCCACAGCAGAGCTGTGGCGTGGTGCAGGGGCCAAATTAAGTTAATAAATATGTAACTGTTAAAATCGTTAATTTGTTGTGTGTTACATATCCTAGCAAGTGGATGCAATACAGATAGAGTATTTGGGACACAGTAAATTAATTTTATTGCCACAAACTCGTTTTTTTTTTAGCATATCAGAAAAATAGTTACGCTTTTAAGATTTAAAGGCGCAGTACAGTTTTTTTGTTACATTTTCATTTTTGTCTATAATTTGAATTCAGAGTTCAATATTTTAAGTAAAGAACGACTATTGTTATTATTGCTAGTCTGTTTAACATGTCTGACACTGAGGAAGAAACTACTTCTATGTGTTTAGATGCCACTGTGGAACCCCCTCTGACTTTTTGTCCCTCATGTACTGAGAGCGCCTTACAATATATAGCACAGATTTTATGTAAAGAAAATGTGCCTAAGGATGATTCTCAGTCTGAGGCGAATCAGGGTGAACCGCCAAATTCTCCCGAAGCGGCACAACCTTTAACGCCCACACAAGCGACGTCTGGTTCTTCTACCGCGTCTAATTAATTTACTCTGCAGGAAATGGCTGCAGTTATGTCAACTACCCTTACAGAGGTATTATCTAAGTTGCCAGTGTTAAAGGTAAACGCAGCAGGACAGAGGTCAATGTGAATACTGAGGCCTCTAATGCTTTGTTAGCTATTTTCGATGTACCCTCACAGGTATCTGAATTGGGGTCAGGGAACTTCTGTCTGAGGGGGAACTTTCTGATTCGGGAAGTGTGCTACCTCAGACGGACTCTGACGTCATGTCCTTTAGATTTAAGCTTGAACACCTCCGCCTGTTTCTTCGGGAGGTTTTAGCGACTCTAGATGACTGTGACCCTATTGTGGTACCACCAGAGAAATTGTGTAAAATGGACAAATACTTAGAGGTGCCTGCTTACACTGATGTTTTTCCGGTTCCTAAGAGAATTTCAGAGATTATTAAGAGGGAATGGGACAGACCGGGGATCCCGTTCTCACTCTCTCCTAATTTTAAGAAAATGGATCCCATATCCGACACCGTCAGGGACTTTTGGCAAACAGTCCCTAAGTTGGAGGGAGCTATATCTACCCTGGCTAAGCGTACAACTATTCCTATTCAGGACAGTTGTGCTTTCAAAGACCCTATGGATAGGAAATTGGAAGGTCTTCTTAAGAAACTGTTTATTCATCAGGGTTTCCTTTTGCAACCGACGGCCTGCATTGTTCCAGTTACTACTGCGGCAGCCTTCTGGTTTGATGCATTAGAAGAGTCTCTTAAGACTGAGACTCCTTTAGAGGGTATCTTGGATAGAATTAAGGCTCTTAAGCTGTCTAATTCTTTTATTACAGATGTCGCCTTTCAGATTGCCAAGTTGGCGGCTAAGAATGCTGGATTTGCCATTCTAGCGCGTAGAGCGTTATGGTTAAATTAATGGTCAGCTGATGTGTCATCTAAGTCAAAGCTTTTGGCCATTCCTTTCAAGGGAAAAACCCTATTTGGGCCTGACTTGAAAGAAATCATTTCTGACATTACGCGAGGTAAGGGTCATCTCCTACCTCAGGATAGAACTGCTAAACTGAGGGGTAAACAAAATAATTTTCTTCCTTTCGGAACTTTAAAGGAGTCCCCTCTTCTTCCTCTTTTTCTGCCAAGCAGGAAGGGAATTTTACTCAGGCCAAGACCGTCTGGAGACCCAACCAGGCTTGGAACAAGGGTAAGCAACCCAAAAAGCCCGCTGCTGCTACCAAAACAGCATGAAGGGGCGCCCCCGGGCCGGAACTAGTAGGGGGCAGACTTTCTTTCTTTGCCCAGGCTTGGGTGAGAGATGTTCAGGATCCTTTGACACTGGAAATCGTGTCCCAGGGGTACCAGCTGGAATTCAAGAATTATCCCCCAAGGGTGAGGTTTCTTCTTTCATGATAGTCTGTAGACCTGTTCATTCAGGGACCCTTCCAACACCCAAATCTAGTTTCTCTGCAACTGACTGCTTGGAGATTGAACACTTGATTTTATCTAAGCGGGGGTTCTCTGATTCGATCATTGATACCTTGATTCAGGCACGTAAGCCTGTCACTAGGAAGATCTATCATAAGATATGGCGTAAATATCTTTTTTGGTGTCAATCCAAGGGCTACTCATGGAGTAGAGTTAGGATTCTCAGGATTCTGTATTTTCTCCAAGAAGGATTGGAGAAAGGGTTATCAGCAAGTTCCTTAAAGGGACAAATCTCTGCTTTGTCAATTTTACTACACAAACGTTTGGCAGATGTTCCAGATGTTCAGTCTTTCTGTCAGGCTCTGACCAGAATCAAGCTGTGTTTAGACCAATTGCTCCACCCTGGACTTTGAATTTAGTTCTTAATTCTGAAGTGGTTTTACGTACCAAACCTGGTTTCCTTCCTAAGGTTGTTTCTAATAAGAATATTAATTAGGAAATTGTTGTTCCTTCATTATGCCCAAACCCTTCTTCTAATAAGGAGCGTATGTTGCATAACTTGGACGTGGTCCGTGTCCTGAAGTTTTACTTGCAGGCGACTAAGGATTTCCATCAATCATCTTCATTATTCATTGTTTTTTCTGGAAAACGTAGGGGTCAGAAAGCTACGGCTACCTCTTTCTTTTTGGCTGAAGAGTATCATACGTCTGGCGTATGAGACTGCTGGACAGCAGCCTCCTGAAAGAATTACGGCTCATTCTACTAGGGCTGTGGCTTCCTCATGGGCATTTAAAAACAATGCTTCTGTTGAACAGATTTGCAAGGCTGCAACTTGGTCGTCTCTTCACACTTTCTCCAAATTTTATAAATTTGATACTTTTGCTTCTTCTGAGGCTGGTTTTGGGAGAAAGGTTCTTCAAGCAGTGGTGCCTTCCGTTTAGGTCCTTGTCTTGTCCCTCCCTTTCATCCATTTCCTGTAGCTTTGGTATTGTATCCCACAAGTAAGGATGAAATCCGTGGACTCGTCATATCTTGTAGAAGAAAAGGCAATTCATGCTTACCTGATATGACGAGTCCACGGCCCACCCTGTCATTTTTAAGACAGGTATAGGTTATATTTTAGTTAAACTTCAGTCACCTCTGCACCTTTGACTTTTCCTTTCTCTTCCTAACTTCGGTCGAATGACTGGAGGTGGAGGGAAGGGAGGAGCTATATATACAGCTCTGCTGTAGTGCTCTTTGCCACTTCCTCTTAGCAGGAGGTTAATATCCCACAAGTAAGGATGAAATCCGTGAACTCGTCATATCGTAGAAGAAATAAATTTATCAGGTAAGCCTAAATTTCCTTTTTTATTTACCTATCAAAACTATTATATAGAAAATAGCAGAGATGCTTGGCTTTGCAATTAGTTTTATTTCATGTAAGCGGCAAGAGTCCATGAGCTAGTGACGTATGGGATATACATTCCTACCAGTAGGGGGCAAAGTTTCCCAAACCTCAAAATGCCTATAATTACACCTCCCACCTCACTCATACCTTAGTTTTACAAACTTTGCCTTCGTTGGAGGATGTTGAAGCAAGTTGTTCTTGATTTATTCTGTGAAAGGCACTTCTAAGCATTTTGAAGCCCAATTCCTGTCAAAGTACAGTGTTTGTCTGAGGGATGTGAAGGGAGTATTGCCTGATGATGCCATGTTTTCACCTATGGGAAATCTATTCTAAGGTTCTCTGTAAATTCTGTCATGGAGTTTCATCTGCCACCTCCCTTTACAGATCGACATTATTCTCCTCTACCATTACCTCTGCAGATATGTTTCAGTACTGGTTTGGCTGTCTGCTATATGTGGATGAGTGTCTTCAGGTAAGTATATATAATTTTTTAAAGACACTCTCAGCTATGTTTGGCACTTTATATTTTAAAGTATTTAATATATATTGCATATATTTGCCATGAGTCAGTTCTGTGTTATTTCTCTTTGCAGTCTAACAGTTTCAGCATGGTTTTTATGTTTTTGGGAGAAATTTAGGTATTTGTTCTTACCTGGGGTTCCAGTTAGTTGTAACTTCAAACTTGTTTTTTCAAATTTTTGTAGGAAAATTAGGCTTGCAATGACGCAAAATACTACTGTTTATTGTTTCATTTTTGGGGTGAATATTTTTGGCGCAAAGGTTGCGCCTGTCTCACATCATTTCTTGCGTCTTTGTTGACACAAAGTTGTCATTTCTTTTTGTTAGCCTTGGCGCCAAAGCTTTTTTTTCTCTGCATTTGCGTCATCTTTGTTTGCGTTATTCTTGGCGCCAAAATTTGTTATATTAAGTCTCTCCCTCTTTTGCTTTCTGCTCTCTTTTTGTTTTTAGAGCGCTATGTTGTTTGCTTTTGTTTTTTTCTTTTTATATAAGAATTTTATCATAAGCATTTTTTTCCCATTCCTGAAACTGCTATTTTGAGGAAATTGGATATTTTGTTTAAATGTTATTTTTTTGTTACATTTTGCAAGATGTCTCAAAATGATCCTGCCTCTGATGTTACCATAGGAACTAAGCTGCCTGAACACAAATCTACCTAAGCTAAGTGTGTATATTGTAATTAGCTGATCTTACTTCTTTAGCTCTTATATGTGGCACTTGTTATGAGAAATTATTACATGCTTATAATGTTTCTATAAGTACAAATAAATCTACTTAAACCTTCACAGTCTAATGTACATGATATTCCTGCAGATATGAATAATTATATTGCTGCAGCCATAGAGAAGGCTATGACTGCTATTCCGCCTTCAAATAAACGTAAAAGGTCTTTTTTTACACTTCTCATAAATCTGATGAAATTTGTTTTGACCGACAGCATACTGAAATATCCTCTGCTGATGAGGATCTCTCTAGCTCAGAGGATCCTTCTT